>NC_063369.1:13595721-13619535 GCF_021869965.1 Rhincodon typus | reverse complement strand
CACACACACACACTCACTCTCACTCACACAAACACATACATGCAAACACACACACACACAAACACACACTCACTCTCAATCACGCAAGCACACACACACAAACATGCACACACACAAACATAGACACACACCCACGCTCGCTCACACAAACACATATATACATGCACACACACACAAACACACACACACGCAAACATATCAACATGCACCACATATTGAACATACACATGTAACAGTGCACGCACACAAACATATGCACACCTGTAAACACACACACACTCACACGCACACACACACAAACACACATACACATTTATGAATGCTTACATACCAAGGCACACACACACATGTATACATTCACATTAATTCACAGTTGCAAACATATACAGACACAGAGACATACACTTCCACCAAAAAATACTATTTGCATTGCCACACATCAAACCAGGAATGACTGTAAATGTATCTGCAACTTTCTACTTAGAGCAAGACATGTAAGAAAATTCAAAGTTATCTACCTGTTTGTTGAGCAAGCAGTAAACGCAGAAAATGAATACACCCTGGAGAACATTCAATATGGTGAACAGGTAGGACAAAACAATGGTCCCCTCCTTAAATTGAAACAAGCCCAAAACCCAGAAACAGCCCAGCAGAATAAACTGGGCCATTGCTTTGAACGTGAGTACCCTGTGAAGAGACAGGAGTAGACTTTGGGTTAGAGCTTCTTATTAATCCTTCCAGATGTTGATAGAAATTTTCCTATTCCATCCTGAAAATGCCGATTTGTAGAGGAGCACAGGTTTAGAAATAACAAGCACTCTCCAAGGTCATTCAGAAATGACCCTATTCCCTGAGCAATGGGCAGCCCATTTGACCATGACAGACATCCCAATAAGACGATCCTACTCATAGAAAAATAAAACAAGGGGCTGTGGACGCTGGAGTTCTGAATCCAAAACAGAAACTGCTGGAGAAATCTGAAGAAGGGTCACAGAAATCAAAATGTACAATGAGCTGAATTTGAGTTTTTCAGCTTCTGTGGTGAAATGTCACCTTGTGTATCTAGAGAATTGTGTCAGGATCGGAAACATAACCAGTATGCTTCTGAAGAAACGTCAAATCAGATGTGAGACATCAGTTCTGTTTCTCTCACCTGCAGAGCTCGTCCACTACTTTCTGTTTTTGTTTGTTTAAGTCTTATTGTAGATCAATATCCAATTATCTCCACTGGACCCCCTCCCACCTGATTAAATACCTTCTGCCGCTTCAAGGGGAACAGGGATTAACTTCTACCCTATCTCCCTAGGACTTCATGCAATCCCTCCATCATGGAAGCAGGCCATTCAGCCCATCTCGACCTTGTAAATAGCATCTTACACAGACCTTACCCCCTACCCTATCCCTGTAACCCCTGCATTTCCCGTAGCCAATCCAGTTAACCTGCACATCTTTGAACTGTGGGAGGAAACCAGAGCACTCGGGGGAAACCTGCGCAGGTACGGGGAGAATGTGCAAACTCCATGCAGACGGCTGTGTGAGGGTGGAATCAAACTCGGGTCCTTGGCGCTGTGAGGCAGCAGTGCTAACCACTGTGCCACCATGTCATGGGCTATGTAATGGACAGTCCATGTTGGATAATTGTGTATCTGTGTTGAGAATGAGCATGGTCCCAAAGAACTCACAGTCCTAGGATGGACAAATGATGCTATGCCCATTTACCAGCGGTGCTTTAACACATGGTATTGTGGGTCAACCCACAGCAGGAGGACTGCAGCGGTTCAAGAAGGCAGCTCACTACCACCTTCTCAAGGGGTGACTAGGGATGGGCAATAAATGCTGGACCAGCCAGCAATGCCCACATCCCACAAATGAATAGAGAAAAAACCTACCTGGATTCCTTAATAGTTGAAACATCCGCATTTAGACTGGAAATCTTCTCTTTCAGGATCCAGAGTGATATTGACAACAGAATGAAATTTACCTGCAAAACAGGATTGTTCAGTTCACCTTGATGATTCCTTGTTCGAGGTATGCTGATAAAATTCACATTATTAACAGGCTGCGAGGGAAGAGAAGAATTGATTGGTATGGGACTCAGTTCTGAGTCCTCAACTTTTTTTTTATTCATTCACAGGATGTGGCCATTTCGGAGGTTAATGAAGAATCAAACAGCATAACAAAAACCGAGATCACTGCAGAAACTCAGCAGGTCTAGCAGCATCTGTGGAGAGAGGGAGCAAATGGAGTTAATGTGTCTCGAGTCCAGTATGACTCTTCTCCTTCAGGATTACTGCTGTGCTTCACTTCTGAAGAAGGGTCACTGGACTCAAAACGTTAACTCTGCTTCTCTCTACACAAATGCTGCCAGACCTGCTGAGTTTCTCTAATGTTTTCAGTTTGATTTCAGATCTCCAGAATTTGCAGAATTTTGTTTTTATCCACGTGTAGGCCAGACTAAGTAAGAACTGCAGACATCCTTCTCTTAAGGATATCAGTGATATAATTGCTTTCATTTTTAACAATAGTCCGGCATCCTCATGTCAGTCCTATACATAAACTCTTTTTTATCCCAGATTTATTCAACTCAATTTAAATTCCCTAAGTCAAGAGGAGGAAGGAAGTTTACTTAAGGTTCAGGAAGCAAGGATTGGACAGGGCTCTAGAGGGCTACAAGGTAGCCAGGAAGGAACTGAAGAATAGGCTTAGGGGGTATGAAAAAGCCTTGGTAGGTAGGATTAAGAAAAACCCCAAGGCGTTCTATACTTATGTGAGGAACAAGAGGATGGCCAGAGTGAGGGTATGGCCTATCAGGGACAGTGGAGGGAACGTGTGCGCAGAGTCAGAGGAGGTAAGGGAGGTCCTTAATGAATAATTTGCTTCAGTATTCACCAGTGAGAGGGACCTTGACATTTGTGGGGACAGTGTGAAACAGGCTGATATGCTCGAACAGGTGTTAGGAAGGAGGACGTGCGAGAAATTTTGAAAAACATGAGGATAGATAAGTCCCCTGGGCCAGAAGGGATATGCCCAAGGTTACTAAAGGAAGCGAGGGAAGGGATTGCTGCCCCTTTGGTGATGATCTTTGTGTCCTCACTGTCCACTGGGGTAGTACCAGATGATTGGAGGGTGGCAAATGTTATTCCCTTGTTCAAGAAAGGGAATAGGGATAATCCTGGGAATTACAGACCGGTCAGTCTTACTTCTGTGGTGGGCAAATTATTGGAGAGGATTCTGAGAGATAGTATTTATGATTATTTGTAAAAGCACAGTTTGATTTGAAAAAGTCAGCATGGCTTTGTGAGGAGCAGGTCATGCCTCACAGGTCTTATTGAATTCTTTGAGGATGTGACAAAACACATCGATGAAGGTAGAGCAGTGGATGTGGTGTATATGGATTTTAGCAAGGCATCGATAAGGTTCCCCATGGTAGGCCCATTCAGAAAGTAAGGAGGCGTGGGATTCAGGGAAATTTGGCTTCCTGGATACAAAACTGGCTGTCCAATAGAAGACAGAGGGTGGTAGTAGATGGAAAGTATTCATCCTGGAGCTCGGTGACCAGTGGTATGCCGCAGAGATCTTTTCTGGGACCCCTACTCTTTGTGATTTTTATAAATGACTTGGATGAGGAAGTGGAAGGGTGAGGTTAGTAAATTTACCGAAGACACGAACGTTGGTGGCGTTGTGGACAGCGAGGTGGGCTGTTGTAGGTTGCAACGGGACATTGACAGGAAGCAGAGCTCGGCAAAGAAGTGGCAGATGGAATTCAACCCGGAAAAGTGTGAAGTGATTCATTTTGGAAGGTCATCACTGCCTTCTCAAGGGGCAACTAGGGATGGGCAATAAATGCTGGTCCAGCCAAGGTTACTACGGGAAGCAAGGGAAGAGATTGCTGCGCCTTTTATGCTATTCAGGGGGATATAGGGCTGGAAGAGCAGTCAGAATTTGTGCTGGGATAACTACAGTAGGATAGCTCAGTGGTCAGCACTACTGCCTCACAGCACAAGGAGCTGGGTTTGATTCCACCCCCTGGGAAGTGGCTATGTGGAATTTGTACATTCTCCCTATGTCTGTATGGGTTTCCTCCCACAATCCAGAGATGTGCAGCTTAAGTGGGTTGGCCATGCTTAATTGCCCCATAGTGTGCAGGCTAGCTGGGTTAGCCATGGGAAATGTAGGATTATAGGGCAGGAGGTTGGGTTTGGGTGGGCTGCCCTTCAGCGAGTTGGTGTGGTCTGAATGGCCTGCTTCCACGCTGTGAGGGTTCTGTATTTCTGCCAACTGCATGTAGAATGGCTGCCCTTAAAAGGCCAACTCCAATAATTAAAACCTTAATTCGTAATGAGTTTGTTTCCAATATGTTGGCACCTTGCCAGCTCAGGGCAACATCCTTTGGTGCAGGGAGAGTGACAGCTCCATCAGAGCCAAGCTGGCAAGAGCAGGGGGTCAGTGGGACAGGAGGGGGGCAGCACCTGAATCAGAGGCTCCTTTTCTCAATGAGGAAGCCCCCAGCAGCAGTACGTTCTGCGTCCAAGACCCCCAAACACTGGCTCTGACAGAGCTTCCCAGCCACACCCACCCCGAATCACCCTCTCGGTACTTCCTAACATGCGGCTTATGCCTCCATGTTCAAGGTTTCCCAGCATGTGTCAGCAGTGTCCTCCTCTCCCCGTGGGGATGCCTGGTCTCTTCAGCTGCCAGCTCTGCCTTAATAGGGATGGTTAGAGCAGCTCCCCACACCATCCCCCAGTTTAACTCCCTGCAAACCATTGGCTCAGGTCCCCTTTTATTTAATTTATTCATTTGTGGGATCTGGGCATCACTGGCTGGGCCCAGTATTTATTACCCGTCCCTGGTTGCCCCTTGAGAAGGTGGTGGTGTACTGCCTTCTTGAACCGCTGCAGTCCACCTGCTGTGGGTTGACCCTTAGGGAGGGAATTCCAGGATTTTGACCCAGTGGCAGTGAAGAAACATCGATATATTTCCAAGTCAGGATGGCGAGTGGCTCAGAGGGGAACTTGCAGGGGGTGGTGTTCCCATGTATCTGCTCCCCTTGTCCTTCTAGATGGAAGTGGTCATGGGTTTGGAAGGTGCTGCCTGAGGATCTTTGGTGAGTTTGCTTCTGACATTGAAGCCCTTTGGAATCATAGAATTCCTACAGTGTGGAAACAGGCAATTTAGCCCATCTAGTCAGCACCAACAATCTGAAGAGCATCCCATCCCTGGACACATCCCTGAACACTACGGGGCAATTTAGCATGGCCAATCCACCCTAACCTGCACATCTTTGGACTGTGGGAGGAAACTGGAGCAACCGGAGGAAGCCCACCCAGATATGAGGAGAACATACAAGCAGGTACCAAAAGATGGAATCGAACCCAGGTCCCTGGCGCTGTGAAAACCACTGAGCCACCATGCTACTCTTTATCCCTTGGCTAAATCCCGCCTATGGATCCAAATCACTTGTCCAGGTTATCGCTAACTTTGGATAATCACTGTGCTACAACAATAAACATCCACAGGGAGGTGGGGGGTGGAGAAAAATGGAGATATTATAACGACATGGAACTAGTAAAGCAGAGCTCCAAGCAAACCCTCAGAGGACGTGTGTACAAATCCCATCACCAGAGCTGTTGGAATTGAAATTTAGTTAATGTATGTAAAATATAAAGGCAGTCCCAGTAATATCACCAGGGCTACAATCCACTATTGTTGTAAAAACTCATCTGGTTCACTAAAGTCACCTTGGGGAAGGAAGTGTGCCATCCTTACTTGGTCTGGCCTACATGTGACTCCAGACCCACAGCAATGCGGTTGACTCTTAACTGCCCTCTGAAATGGCAGAGCAAGTCAATCAGTTTCAAGGCCAAATAGGGAGTGAGTAATAAATACCGGCCTTGCCAGTAATCTTACAGAAGAACATAATGTTCTAAAGAAATGCTGAAGGCCATGAGCTGCGTAGAGGGGAGTGTCATACTTCAATCCAGTGAAGTGTGAAATTGACTTTCTATATAGACCCATATTTTGAGGAAGCCAAAATATACATCAAAGATTTTTGGGGGATTCATTCATCTTAAGATGGCATTTCTGTTTTGTTATATTTCATTTGATTCTATCCCTCTCTCTTCACACACAAAGCCATGGGCCCAGAGTCAGAACCCATGACTTAGCTCTGTCAACTAGGCCTCATTGTCTGCGAGATGCCGGCTGAAGTGTTCAATTGTTCTGTGCTCAATTATGTGGGTCAGTTCACAGTTGATGCTCACTGGGCTTGACTGGTCATACCTGGGTGTGGACTGAGAGAGAATAATAGGCGAAGCTGCAGAAAGATCTGGAGGTCTGAGCTGGAAGCAACATTTTGTGATAGCAGAGATGTTTCAAAGGCCCTGTGAAGGAAGATCTTACATGCATCCAAACAAATATGACCTCTGCCTTAGATCTCAGATATAAAGTATACAACAACAACCTCTCCAGGAATGTCCAGGACAGTGTAGTGGGCAGCTCAGAAGAAAAGGTCATTTGCTTACTGTTATTTAGTCCATTGGTGATAAAATTATCCAAGATGGGAAAGGATGAGGTGGGGTGGGGGGGATGAGGAAACTAGAGCTAAGAGGGTCAGCCCCTTGAGCAAATTTGACTAGATTTAGCGAGGCTCGGTGTCACATTATACCAAGGCTTTGCTGAATGCTGGTCTCTAAGAGGTAGTTGGCATGATTGTCTTTCTGAAAGGACGAGAAGCAAGGGGGACACAGATCCTCATTCACCCAGTGCTGTCCTGTGCTCCCAGTTCACAGGACAGGGAACCATTCTGTTTGCAGCATTCCCCGTGCTCCCAGAGACATTGAGGAAGACACATCAAATCAGGAATGCGTGTGAAATTCTATGGATGGAGGGAACAAAATATATCATGGCTCAAACACTTTCTAAAGATAATATTTCAGCAGGAATCATGAAGATAAACTGTCTTAAAAGTCAAAGAATTAGAGAGGCTAGAGAGGTGACTGGCAAAGACGTTGCCTAATGGAGAATTCTATTTAAGATGAACTAATGGATAGGCTGTTTGATTTGGAACAGAGGAGGTTGAAGGGAGATCTAACTGTAGTGTATTAATTTATGACTGTCCAGCACAATGGATAGGAGGCTCCATTTCTCTTGGATTGAGAGATCTATAACCAGGGCAGACTGGATTTAGGATAAAAAGCAGACATTTCAGTCGGAGAGACTTCTCATCCAGTGGATGGTTTGGAATCTGGAATTCACTGCCTGAAAGAGTGGGAGAGACAGAGACCCTTGTCACATTTCAAAAAATTACTTGAATTTGTACTTGAAGTGTCATTAACTGCCAGATGACAGACCAAGCACAAGTAATTAGTTTTTGATCACTTTTCTTCAGGTTTGTTAACACCTTTATTTAAGGTGAGAGGGGAGAAATGAAAAACAGTCCAGAGGGGCAACTTTGTCAGACAGAGGGTGGTGAGTGTCTGGGACGGGCTGTCAGGGATTGTCGTGGAAACGAGTACAATTTTGTCATTTTAGAAACATTTAAACAAGTTACGTGGATGGGCTGGGTATGGAGAGATATAGACCAAACACAGGCAAATGGGACTAGTTTAAATTGTGAAAACTGGGTGACATGGGCAGGTTGGGCCGAAGGGCCTGATTCCATGCTGCAGACCTCTATGATTCTAATTCGGAGAAACAAGTGAAAGCTATTAATTGGCTAAGCACCCATTGGATGCAAAAGGAGAGTGGTAAGACTGAGCAAGTCAATAAACTCTCCACAAAGAAAGATGTGTGGTTGTAATTTGAAATGTTACCACTGGCTTAGATTCTGCTAACAAATGAGATTATGCTAGAGGGCTATTTGTTGGCCTAGACTGTCAAAATGGGCCAAATGGACTCCTTCCATAAATGTGTCTGCTTTCTGAGATGACGGTAGTTTATTGATCAGCAGACCTTGCGAGAGGGAGCCAGAACACCAAATTTCCATTACTAACCTGTTAGCTTTCAACAAATCTGCCAATACCTGACAATGATAGTGACATAAGATGAGGGAAGAGTTTATTATGGATTTGACTGTCAGTTTCGTCACTGCAATTCCCATCCGCTGAGCCCTTACCAAAATGATGAAACACAGAGGTCCCAGGAAACTCCACAAAAAGCCTTCCTCCAGCTTTAACCAACAGCTGTAATTAAAGGAACAGTTTTAATCCAGTATTGTAATTTTAAACAGAATCATAAAATCCCTCCAGGGTGGAAGCAGGCTATTCAGCCCATCAAGTCCATGCTGACCCTCCAAAGAACATCCCACCCAGACCCATCCCATCAACCCTGCATTTCCCTGGCTAATCCACCAAGCCAGCACATCTATGGACATTATGGGCAATTTACCATCACCAATCCACCTAACTTTGCACTATGGGAGGAAACCCACGCAGACACGGGGAGAATGTGCAAACTCCACACAGAAAGTCACCCGAGGGTGGAATCAAACCTGGGTCCCTGGCACTGTGAGGTAGCAGCGCTAATCACTGAGCCACTGTGCCACCCATAATCTATTATGCATTTTCATTTAAAATCACCTTGGATCTGTCAATCTTTCCCAGTCTAAATTCCTACATCCAAATTTATAATATATACAAATGGTTTTGACTTGAATGAAGGAGGGTTGATCAATAAGTTTGTGGATGATACAAAAATTGGTGGGGAGCTGAACAGAGAGGATGAAAGCCTCTGATTACAGAAGGATATAGACAGGTTGATCAGATGGACTAATCAGTGGCAAATGGAATTCCATCCAGACCAATGTGACATGTTGCACATGGACAGGGCAAACAAGGCAAGGGAATACATGATGAATGGTAGGACCCTGGGAAGCACTGAGGATCAGAGAGACCTTGGTGAGCAGGTCCACCAATCCTTAGGGTATCAGGGCAGGTGGATAAAGTGGTTAAGAAGACATATGGAATGCCTGCCTTTATGAGCTAAGGCAGCGAGTTTAGGACTAAGGAGGTTCTACTCGAACTGTGTAAAATTTGCTTAGGCCACAGGAAGAGTATTGTGTGCAGTTTTGGAATCCACATTATAGAATGGATGTGATAGCAGTGGAGACAGCACAAAGGGAGATTCAACAGGATGTTACCTGGGCTGGAGAGTTTCAGTTATGAAGCGAGAATGGACAGACTGGGGTTGTTTTCCTTGGAGCAGAGGAGATTGAGGGGGGACATGATTGAGATGTTTAAAATTAGGAGGGGCATAGATAGTGTAGACAGGCAGGAACTTTTCCCCTTGGTGGAGGTATCAGCGACCAAAGCACATAGAGTTAAGGTGAGGGGAAGGAGGTTGAGAGGGGATGTGAGGACATTTTTCACCTAGAGAGGGGTGGGAATCTGAAACTCACCGTCTGTAAGGGTGGAACAGGTAGAAACCCTCATGGCTTTGAAGAAGCAATTACTCGTGATGCCAAGGCATACAAGGCTATGTGGCAAGTAGTAGAAAATGAGATTAGAATAGTCAGGTGGCTGTTGTTGACTGGCTCAGACTCGATGGGCCAAAGGAGCTTATGCAATGTTGGCATTTATTTTGAGAGGACTTGAATATAAAAGCAGGGATGTACTACTGAGGCTTTATAAAGCTCTGGTCAGGCCACATTTGGAGTATTGTGTGCAGTTTTGGGCCCCATTTCTCAGGAAGGATGTACTGGCCCTGCAGCTGGTTCAGAGGAGGTTCACAAGAATGGCCCCAGGAATGGAAAGCTTAACATATGAGGAACGTTTCAGGACTCTGGGCCTATACTCATTGGAGTTTAGAAGGATGAGGAGGGATCTAATTGAAACTTAGAGAATACTGAATGGCCTGGGCAGACTGGATGTTAGGAAGATGCTTCCATTGGTAGGAGAGACTAGGACCCGAGGGCACAGCCTTAGAGTAAAGGGAAGACCTTTTATAACGGAGATATGGAGAAACTTCTTCAGCCAGAGAATGGTGAATCTATGGAATTCACTGCCACAGAAGGCTGTGGAGGCCAGGTCATTGAGTACATTAAAGACTGAGATAGATAGGTTCTTGGATTATCAAGGGGATCAAAGGTTACGGGGAGAAAGCGGGAGAATGAGGTTGAGGAACTTATCAGCCATGATTGAGTGGCGGAGCAGACTCAATGGGCCGAATGGCCTAATTTCTGCTCCTATGTCTTATGGTCTTATGGTCTTATGCTCTGTGCAATAAATCTCAATTTTATTACCAAGGTAAGCCTGTCTCACTGTAATTACACCCCACTGCCATTAGGAGGAGGCATTTCCCTCTGTAAATTCCTACATCCAAGTTTATAAAATATATATTTTAATAGTTTAGACTTGAATGAAGGAGGTTTGGTCAGTAAGCTTGTGGATGATGCAAAAATTGGTAGGGAGGTAAACAGAGAGGATGAAAGCTTCAGATTACAGAAGGATATAGACAAAGTGATCAGGTATAATCAAAGTTGGAACAACTAAATACTACAACCCTCAGGTGCTATATAAATGCAGGTGATTGTTTTCATTTGCCCAGTGACCAACTTGAAGAATTCACGGTGGTCCAATCAGTGAATAAAATGTTCACCATGACTGATTCTCAGGTTCCAGATTCACCTGCTCCCTCATCATCAAAGAACCCTCCCACCCCAGTTATAATCTGTTCCAAACTCTTCTGTCGGGTAGAAGATACTAAAGCCTGAACGCACGCACCAACAGATTCAAGAACAGTTTCTTCCCTGCTGTTATCAGATTTCTGAACGGACCTCTCAAATTTTAAATCTAATGTTGATCTCGCTCCTTGTGCACCTTCTCTGCAGCTGTAACATTGTATTCCTCGCTCTGTTCTAATCAAAACTTTTCACTCTCCCTGGACACATGTAACAATAATAAATCAAATCAAAATCAGTCTACGCTTTGAAACTGATCCTTGATCTGTGCAATGATAAAACCCTCCCTCCACAGTGCCTTAACTTCAATGCACATAGTCAGGAGCCACACAACACCAGGTCATAGTCCAACAGGTTTATTTGAAATCACAAGCTTTCAGACCGAAGGGCTTCAGCTGCGCTCCAAAAGCTTCAAATAAACCCGTTGGGCTACAACCTGGTGTGGTGTGATTTCTGACTTTATCCCCCACACCCCAGTCCAACACCGGCACCCTCCACATCGATGCATATTCGCTAGGCTCGGGCGCAGCAGGCACAGGGCCAGCCTCTGTACTCACAATCTGTTGGTGCCGTAGCCTTTGGCATACACCGCGGCAGTCACAATCACAATCAAAGCTGGGCACCCATAGCCGATGGGGTACATCAATCTCTGGGGAATGACTCGGGTGCGGGAGAAGTTCACCACTTTGAGGTTGAGTACCATGAGGCAGAGCTGGACAGCTTCCAGACACATCCAAAAGAAGGCAGCCAAGAACAAATAGTGCATTCCACCAGCGACAATGGCGCACAAAACCTGAAGAGAAACAACATGAACTCGGTTTGTTCAGTCATGGGGTTTCGCTAGCACTGGGTACAATGAGCTCGATCCTCTGACTCTTGTCATCTCGTGATGTTCGCATTACCATCGACTGGTATGGCAGGGAATTGATGTTGACAGACAAATATGGCCGACGTGCCACCCTCCCCTGGGTGCCTGAAGTAAAGGTGGTTACAGAAAAGCTTTTTTTCACGCAGCAGGTGGTTGGGATCTGCACTGCAACAGCTCAATTAAAGCAGGGGGAGAGGAAGTTGTTACGTAAGGGTCTGAAAGGGTATGGTGTGTCTTAAATGCCACCCGCCACAATATCAGATAGTCATAGGGCGGCACGGTGGCTCAGTGGTTAGCACTGCTGCCTCACAGCGCCAAGGACCTGGGTTCGATTCCACCTTCGGGTGACTGTCTGTGTGGAGTTTGCACATTCTCCCCGTGTCTGTGTGGGTTTCCTCCGGGTGCTCTGGTTTCCTCCCACAGTCCAAAGATGTGCAGGTTAGGGTGGGTTGGCCATGCTAAATTGCCCCATGGTGTGCAAGCTAGATGGATTAGCCATGGGAAATGCAGGGTTACAGGAATAGGATAGGGGACTGAGTCTGGGTGGGATGCTCTTCGGAGAGTCAGTATGGAGTTGTTGGGCCGAATGGCCTGCTTCCACACTGAAGGGATTCTACAACATTCTTAGTAGAAACATGTGCTTGTCCATCACTCTGGTTCCACATGCGTGCTGACTCAAACATCTTAACTGGATGCTTCTCATTTCTCTCACCACATTCCCAATGGAACTCCTGGAAAATTCCTCTCAGGCTTGCTCAAGTGAGGGGCCAAGTGTTATGATAGAGACACTTGGTCCTCACCAGTCTGTTCAACCCTATTTATAATCCTGGAATTCCCTCTAGGGGTGTACCTACACCACATGGACTGCAAGAGTTACCAGATGGCAGTTCATCTTCGTAAAGATAAGGGAAATTTAGCAATGGGCCATAAATATTCTTTAGAGGACTTGACAGTGGAGTTATGGTAAGGTTGTTTCCCCTTGTGGGAGAGTCTAAGACCAGACGGCATCATCTCAGATTGGAGAGGCGTGGGGGGGGGGGTGTAGGGGGTTGGGGGAAGGTCAGCCACTGAATAGATAAGGAAGGATTCTTTTTCTCTCAGAGGGTAGGGAAGCTGTGGAATTCTTTGCCGTAGAGTGTTGTTGAGATTGGGTCTTTCCTGCTTTTTCCCTCTAACCCTTGAATGCCTCAATCTGTCTATCTCAGTCTCGAACGTTCTTAGTGACCCAGTCTCGGCAGTGCCCTGTGGTAAAGAATTCCACAGATTCTCTACCCTCTGAAAGAAAAAATTCCTCCTCATCTCTGTCTTGGGTGGGTGACACCTTATGTTAAGATTGTCCCCTCGTCGTGTTTGGAGAATGAAGGTTGATGTACCAGAATCAGACGGTGTGGAAGTAATTCCGGATGTTAAGAATGGCCGTGGATAAGACAGCGTTATCAGGGTGTATGGGGTCAAATGAGTCTTACCGTGCGTGTATCGATGGAGCTTGCTATCAGGAACAGCAGTTCTGCCAGGAACAGACTCAGGCACAAGTGTGCCTTAATGGTGGTGTTCATGTTCTGAATGGCCTGGCAGCAGAAGAATGTCATAATTGACACCAGGAGGCACAGCAAGGATACGGACAATCCCAAAAAGGTGATCCAGCTGAGAATGGAGTTGTGGAGCGGGTCCTGGGAAACAATGGACGTAATTGAAGTTAAATTAAATATGAGACAGTGAGTTGCGCCATTCCATTTTTTTTATTCATTCACAGGATGAGGGCGTTGCTGGTTAGACCAGCATTTATTGCCCATCCCTAATTGCCCAGAGGGCAGTTAAGAGTCAACCATATTGCTGTGGGTATGGAGTCCCATGTAGGCCGGACCAAGTAAGGATGGCATTCTCCTTCCCTAAAGGGCATAAGGTGGGTTTTTCCCCCTGACAATTGATTCATGGTTTATCATTAGACTCTTAGTTCCAGGTTTGTTTTGTTTATTGAATTCAAATTCCACCATCTGCCATGGCAGGATTCAAACCTGGGTCGCCACAACATTATCTGGGACTCTGGATTAACAGCCCAGTTATAATACTACTAGGCCATCACCTATCCCAGCTCAAATCAAATGTGGTTGTGGGACATTTTCTGAATTTGTAACCCCGTGACATTTTATTTCAAAGAAGAAGAACTGTACAGCCCAGGAACAGGCCCTTCAGCCCACCAAGACTGTGCCGACATGATGTCCTTCCAAACTAAAAACCTTTTGCCTCTACATGGTCCGTATCCCTCTATTCCCTGCCTAGTCCTTAATCTGTCAAGGTGCCTCTTAAACGTTGCTATTGTATCCGCCTCCACCACCTCCTCTGGCAGCACATTCCTGGCACTTACCACCCTCTGTGTAAAAAACTTGCCTTTCACATCTCCTTTAAACATTCCCCTTTCACCATCAACCTACGTCCCCTCGTCATTGACATTTCTACCCTGGGAAAAGTTCTCTATCCCAGTCTATCCCCCCCTCTCATAATTCTGCAAACTTCTATCAGGTCACCCCTCATCCTTCGAGTGAAAACAGACCAAGTCTGTCCAATCTCTCCTCCTAGCTAATCCCATCCAAACCTGGCAACATCCTGGTAAACCGTTTCTGTACTCTCTCCAAAGCCTCCTCATCCTACTGGTAGTGTGGCGACCAGAACTGTCCTCAATATTCCAAATGTGGCCTGACTAAAGTTCCATATAGCTGCAACATGACTTGCCAATTTATATACTCCATGGTCCGACCAATGAAGGCAAGCATGTCATATGCCTTCCCGACCACCTTATCCACTTGTGTTGCCCTTTTCAGGGAATTGTGGGCCTGTACGCCTACATCCCTCTGTATGTTGATGCTGCTGAGGGTCCTGCTATTTACTGTATACATCCCTCCTGCATTAGATCTTCCAAAATGCACCGCACCCTTTCCTTGAGAGGATGGTCCAAATAGAGCGCTTAAAATGATTAAAGGATTTAACTGGATGAATATGGAAAGAATTGGGTGGTGCCTGGAACAAGGAGTCCATGACACTAAAGTTAGAGATAGGTGATTCGCAGTCTGAACCCCTTTTTCACACCAGGGGCACTGTAAATCTGCCTCTCTTTTCCCCTCTTTTATTTCTTGAATTTTTTTGATGGAAATTGAGCAACACCAGCATTTGATGCCACAGTTCCCTTTGAAATGAATGGCTTGTGCTGCCTTTCCACAGGGTGGTTAATATCCAACCTCATTGCTGTGGGTCTGGAGTCGCATGTAGGCCAGACCAGGTGAGGATGGCAGCTTCCTTCCCTAAAGGACATTAGTGAACCACATGGGTTTGGCCATTATCTCTGAGACGAGCTATAGGTGCATTCTAATCAACCTGCTCTGAGGAGTTATCTCCCACCTCTACAGCATGTGAGACATGAACTCAGGCCTCCTGGGTCAGAGGTGGGGATACTACCACTATACCCACAAGTGCCCCCTTCAGTCTAGCTATGTGCCTGAGTTACTTATTGAATGAAGATTGCACCAGCTATCCAACAGGAAGTGGGTGGGATTTCTACCCAGGTCTTAACTTCACACAAACGCACACCACTGCCAAGTTCCCCAATCACAGGAAGACACAAAAATATGGCTCAAATGGGTCACCTTGATAGTTTTAAATAAAAACCGAAAGAACTGCCGATTCTGTAAATCAGGAACTAAAACAAAGTTGCCGGAAAAGCTCAGCAGATCTGGCAGCATCTGTGAAGGTAAAAAACAGAGTTAACATTTCAGGTCTGGTGAACCTGAGGAAGGGAGACCCGAAACGGTAACTCTGTTTTTTCCTTCACAGAGGCTGCCAGACTGGCTGAGCTTTTCCAGCAACTTCTGTTTTTGACCTTGGTAGTCTTGCTGTTTTTTCAATAAGCAGGTGAAACATCCAATAATATCAGGAGATCCTGGCCGTCACCACCGTTCAGGGCTGCAGGACCCCAGAGCAACCTTGCGATGATGTCACTGAGCTGCACATCATTGCGCATAAATAGCACATTGTGGGTGGAACTAGAACATTGCAGGAGAATAGCAAACTACACTAGAACATTAGAGATTACATATACATGAACAAAAGAAGATACATTCATCCTCAGTCAAAGTAATTGTAAGTCAGATGCTGCTGTATCTATGATGTTCCCAGTGACCAGAACCAAGGGTCACAGTCGAAGGATACAGGGTAGGGTTATTAGGACTGAGATGAGGATAAATTTCTTCACCAAGAGAGTGGTGAGCCTGTGGAATTCATTGCAACAGAAAGTGGCTGAGGCCAAAACATTGAATGTTTTCAAGAAGGAGTTAGATATAGTTCTTAGGGCTAATGGGATCAAAGGGGCATGGGAGCCAAAGTGGGAACAGGGGACTGATTTGGATGATCAGCCATGATCATATTGAATAGTGGAGCAGACTTGAAGGGCTGAATGGCCTATTCCTGCTCCTGTTTTCGACATTTCTGTGTTCAAGTCTCAGCTCGAAGGCAATTCCTGACTTTGCGTTCTCCTCAAACAGTTTGTCTAATAGTGTGGCATCAAACTACGCAATAAGGGAATCCCAAGTCAGTATCTATGGTCACAATGATTCCTCAATAAGTCGATCTTCTTGCTGCCACTCTCCTGGGCTATTCGTAGGAACTGTACACAGGCCCGGCTCAGTGACCTGTATGTGGTGAAGTACCGATGAGAGTTTGGCTCCTACCGTGATCTCATAGAGAGTCAGTAGCACTGCAAAGCTGGACAGCACTCTGCAACTGCATTCCGTGTGAGTAGCATTCGTAGCCGTGAGGTAGCAACCTGCTGAAGACCAGGAGCCTCCCTCTGCAGAAGGTTTCCAAACGGCACAAACTTTACCCCCTCGGGTGACATCTTCCTGCAAGAAAGAAGGCGGTTCCCATTCAGGTGCTGCAGAAGCTAAGAATGTAATTGGCCAAGGCTCCCAGGAGAGCTAAAAATCTCTTACTGCTGCAAAGGACAAAGGGCTGTGCACTTATGGAAGTTCCTGCAAGTTCCCCTCCAAGCCACTCACATAGACTCATACAGTACAGAACAGGCCATTTGGCCCATCGAGGCTGTACTGCCAAAAATGCAGGCTGTGCATTTCAGGCTGCCAACACCCTCTGGGTTTTTTTAAAGCCTCCTGCCTTTCACCTGCCCCCCTCCCCCATTGTTATTGACCCTTTAGCTAAGGTTGAACAGCAGCTTCCTGTCCATTCTGTCCATGCTCCTCGTAATCTTACATACTTTTATCAGGTCCCCCATCCTAACCTTCTCTGCTCCAAAGAAAACAGCCCAAGCTTACCCAGCCTCTCTTCATCGCTGAAATGCTCCGTACCAGGCAACATCCTGATGAATCTCCTCTGCACCCCCTCCAGTGCAATCACATCCGTCCTATAGTGTGGGGAGCAGAACTGCACACAGTACTCCAGCTGTAGCCTCACCAAAGTCCATACAGCTCCAACACATCCTTCCTGCTCCTATAATCCATGCCATTACTGATAAAGGCAAGCATCTGTATGCCCTCTTAACCACCCTATTAACATGTCCTACCACCTTCAGGGATCAGTGGACAAGCTTCCCAAGATCCCTCTGTTCCTCTGAGCTTCCTAGTGTCCTGCCATTCATTGAGTGGGCTTGAAGGGAGGAGACAGAGGGTGGTGGTGGAGTGTTGTTTCTCGGACTGGAGTGGTGTACCACAAGAATCTGTGCTGGGTCCACTGTTGTTCATCATTTATAGAAACGATTTAGATGTGAATATAGGAGGAATGGCTAGCAAGTTTGTAGATGACACCAAAGTTGGTGGTGTAGTGGACAGTGAACAAGGTTATCTCAGAATACGACGGGACCTTGATCAGATGGGCGGATGGACTAAGGAGTGGCAGATGGAGTTTAATTTAGATAAATGTGAGGTGTTGCATTTTGGTAAGGCAAATCAGGGCAGGACTTATACACTTAATGGTATGGTCCTGGTCAGTGTTGCCGAACAAAGAGACCTTGGGGTGCAGGTTCATTGTTTTTCTTGAAGGTGGAGGCATAGGTAGACAGGGTGGTGAAGAAGGCATTCAGCACGCTTGCCTTTATTGGTCAGTGTAAAAGTTGAGAGGTCATGTTGAGGCTGTACAGGGCATTGGTTAAGCCACTTTTGGAATACTGCATTCAATTCTGGTCTCCCAGCCACAGGGAAGATGTTGTTAAACTTGAAAGAGTTCAGAAAAGATTTATAAAGATGTTGTCAGAGTTGGAGGGTTTGAGCGAAAGGGAGAGGCTGAATAGGCTGGGGCTATTTAAGGGGGTGACCTTACTGAGGTTTACAAAATAGTGAGGTGCATGGATAGCGTGAATAGCCAAGGTCTTTTTCTCCAGGGTAGAGGGCATAGATTTAAGGTGAGAGGGGAAAGATAGAAAAGGAACTTAAGGGGCAACTTTTCATGCAGAACGCGGTACGTGTATGGAATGAGCTGCCAGAGGAAGTGGTGGAGCCTGGTACAATTACAACTTTAAAAGGCACCTGGATAGGTACATGAATAGGAAGGGCTTAGAGGGATATGGGCCAAATGCTGGCAAATGGGCCTAGATTAGTTTGGGATATCTGGTCAGCATGGACGAGTTGGCGTGAAGGGTCTGTTTCTGTGCTGTACAACTGATGCAAAGTGCATCACCTCAAATTTATCAGCGTTAAATTCGATCTGCCATTGATCTGCTGTTCTGACCAATCCATTTCTATCCTTCTGTAACTTAAAACTGTCCTCCTCACTACCCAGTTAACCTTTGTGTCATCCCCAAACTTACTTATCATCCCATCACATTCTCATCTACATCATTTATAAATATCACAAACAATGTGGGACCCAGCACTGAGCCCTGTGGTACACCACTGCACACTGGGCTCCAGTCACACAAACAGTCTCCTACCACCAGCCTCTGTCTCCTGTCACGGAGCCAGTTTTGGATCCAAATTGCCAAGCTATCCTGGATCCCATGTGCTTTTACCTTCTTTAACAGTTTCCCATGTGAGACCTTGTGCAAGGCCTTGTTGAAATCTGTATAAACCACATCAACTGCCCTACCCTCATCCAAACACTTGGTCACCTCCTCGAAAATTTCCACCAGATTTGTTAGCCATGGCCTGCTTCTGACAAAGCCATGCTGACTATCCCTGATTAAACCTGGCCTCTCGAAATGGAGATTGATTTTCTCATTCACTATTTTCTCCAACAGTTTCCTTATCACTGATATTAGACTGACCGGTCTATTATTCCCTGGTCTACCTGTACCACCCTCCTTGTAAAGTGAAACCACATTAGCCATCCTCCAGTCCTCTAGCAGCTTCCCTGTGGCCAGATACAATTTAAAAGTTTGGGTCGGGGGCCTCTGTTATTTCCTGCCTTGTCTCCCACAGCAACCTGGGACAGAACTCATCCCAGATCTGGTGATCTTTCCACTCTCTCACCTACCAAAACCTCCAACACCTCCTCGCTTTTTATATCAAACTACCCAAGAACATCACAGTCCATCTTCTTGAATTCTGTACTTACATTCTCCTTCTCCCAGGTAAAGGCAGATATGAAGAACTCACCTAACACTCTATAAATGTCCTTTGGCTTCACAAACAGATTGTCCCCTTCATCCCTAATAGGCCTTATTCATTTCCTGGTTACTCTCTCCCCCTTGATATATTCGTGAAATATCTTAGGAATCTTCCCAATCTTACCTGCCAGTATTTTCTCATGCCCCCTCTTTGCTTCCCAGCCAGGAAAGAAAGATTTTACAGGCAGCTCAGTGGTTAGCACTTCTGCCTCACAGCACCAAGGACCCGAGTTCGATTCCACCCTTGGGCGACTGTCTATGTGGAGTTTGCACACTCTCCCCGTGTCTGCGTTTCCTCCAGGTGCTCCTCCCAGAGTCCAAAGATGTGCAGGTTAGGTGGATTGGCCATGCTAAATTGCATTGTAGTGTGCAGGGAAATGCTAGGAAAGGGTGGGTCTGGGTGGGATGCTGTTCAGAGAGTCAGTATGGGCTCAATGGTCTCTACCTGCGCTTTAGGGATTCTATGACAAATCCCATTAATCTCTCCTGATTGCTTTCTTAAATTTCCTCCCCGCACTTTCTATATTTCTCTCGAGTTTCATTGATTTTGTCCCTTTGTACATGTTATACAACTTTCTTTTCCTTTCTATCCGATCCTGAATATTCATGGACATCCAGGACTCTCTGGGCGTGAAATTCCCTTCATCCCAGAGGGAACACATTGGGCCTGTACTTTTCCGATTTTCTTTTTGAACTCTTCTGTTGTGGATTTACCCTCAAGTAGCTTTTCTCAGTCTACTTTGGCCAGATCCTGCACAATTCTAATAAAATCGGCCTTAGCCTCAACCATAATTTCTTTTTTGCAGGTCGTCTTTCTCCACAAGAAACTTAAAATGTACCATGTTGTGGGTGTTATCACTAAAATGTTCCCCCAACACCTTCAATTCCCCAGAATTAGATGCACCGCTGCACTGTCGCTGGTCAGACCACCTACATGTTGATATCAAAAGCTCTCCTGTGTACATTTCATGAAATCTGTCTCTCTAAACTCTGTGAACTGTGATTATCTCAATTAATATTGCAGGAGCTGAAATCCCATTATATCATAGATTAAAAAAAACAGAGGTAGGTATAGAAAGAACTGCCAATGCTGGAGTCAGAGATAATAGTGTGGAGCTGGAGGAACACAGCAGGCCAGGCAGCATCAGAGGAGAGGAAAGCTGACGTTTAAGGTCAGGCCCCTTCTTCATTTCTGAATTATCTGTGTTATCTAGGTATAGATGGGCATTTCTCAGATTGAACATGAGTTGAAAGTGGTGTTCCTCAGGGAGGGATCACCGTTGGGAACCCTTGCTTTTTCCTGATTTATCCAAATCACAGAATCCCTACAGCGTGCAAGCAGGCCATTCACCCCATCGAGCACAGATCACCCCTCCGAACAGCATCCCAACCAGACCCACCCATCCTTGCATTTACCATGTCTAACCCACATAGTCTGCACATCCCTGGATACTATTTAGCACGGGGGGCAATTTAGCATGGCCAATCCACCCTAACCTGCACATCTTTGGACAGTGGGTGGAAACCAGAGCAATCCCACACAGACATGGGGAGAACATGCAAACTCGACAGGGAGAGTAGCCCGAGGTAGGTATTGAACCCAGGTCCCCGGCGATGTGAGATAGCTGTACTAACCACTGAGCCGCTGCGCCACCTCAAACAATTTGAGGATGAGCGTTCAAGGATAAATCTCTATACTTGCCGATGATGGTGAACTAGGGAGAATAGTGAATTGTGAGGATGACAACTGGTAGCGACAGGATAATGATCTGCAGAAATCATGTTAATCTGTTAAAAAAAATTCCAACAACTGACCTGTTTCCTTTGAATTCTGTTGAAAGTAATGCTAAAATTTCCACTCAGATTTCGCATTGCTCTGTTCCCTTTTGTCACAGTTACCACTCTTGAATGAAACAGGTTGTTCTGTAGTCTCTTGGACACATTGCTTTCGTCATCCACTAGCTCTGAACCGATGATGGAGTCCATATCATTGTAGGAAAGAAAGGCAAGCGTAGCTTCCAGGACAGAAAAAATAATGAAGGAAGTCAGATCAATGAACCAGACTAGGTATGAGGAGCTGACACAGAGTGGTATAATGGAGCTGAGGGTTACTGGCAGGGGAGAGAGCACAGACAGGCAAATGGACAAGCATTATCTCATTGAACAGTGGAGCAGATCCAAAGGGCTCTTATTTCTCTGTTAAGATCTAAAACCCAGCCACTGTGCTTGCTGGCCAAATTTGGCTTCAGCTCTGAGCGACATCTCAATTTTCAACACCAGCCTTAGACACCTGCCCCTTCTATCGCTGTAACTGTAGGACCATAAGATACAGGAGCAGAATTAGTCTATTCAGCCCACACTGACCCTCTGATCATCCCACTCAGAGCCCACCCCCCCAAACCTTATCCCTGTAACCCCGCATTTCCCATGGCTAACCCACCCAGCCTGCACATCCACAGACACCAGAACACAATGTAGCATGGCCAATCCACCCTGACCTGCACATCTTGGGACTGTGGGAGGAAACCCACGCAGACAGGGGAGAGAATGGACAAACTCCAGCCAGGTATTTACCCAAGGCTGGAATTGAACCCAGGTCCCTAGCACTGTGAGGCAGCAGTGCTAACCACTGAGCCACCCAAGGACAGACTGATTGATGGGATGTCATGATGTCAAGGGGTTCCCTGGTGCATTATTAACATGTGGAGGAAGTTACAGTTGGTTTCTTATTACGGCGGCCCCTTGTCAAGTGTCATTGTTGACAACATTCCCCATGGGACAAGTTTTAAAGTGATTTCTATCATTCACTGAGGTGTACAGGTGAGTAAAGGAGAGACCTACCAGAGTCCTTGTCCCCTAAAACCGTGGTGGGGTTAATGGTCAGAGTGTCCTCTTTGGCTTGTAATGTCACTATTTTGCTGCCAGTGATGTTGTGCCTTTCAATGAAACCTATTTCAAGAGCTGATGGGAAGATGTGAAGACGATTTTAATACCACAGGAAGTTTTGTGATGCTATGCTTATGATGGACAGGTTACACACAATAATACAGACACGTAGCTGCTCCTCCTCTGATCGATTCAGGAATAATGAGCCAAATTGAGATCCCATTGCTCCAGCAAGTGGGATCTTCATGTTTGGCCCTACCAATCCCTGAGTAAATTGGGGATCGTTATCCCAGTTCCAGAAGTCAGGTATGGGAGATCCCATTTGATTCACTCAGTACTCCCCTCACCGATACATCAAAAGGGGTACAGCACAAAAGAGGCCATTTGGCCTAACCCAAAGGCATCCCACCATCATGCCTGCTCCAGTAAGCTCCAGTAACGTCTGCCTGATTCGGAAGGGATTTTGCAGGTCATTGTGTTCAGGTGAACGTGCTGCACCTTTTCATTCTAGTTGGCCAAGGCTACGGGTTTTGGAAGATGACGTTGAATGAGAGCTGTGTGCTGCCGCAAGGTATTATGTAGGTGGAACATACTCCACAGTGGGCCACTATTGAAGGGAGTGGGCTTTTCCAAATGGTGTATGGACTACCAAGCAAGTAGACTGCTTACCCTGAATGCTGACAAACAGACAGAGAGTTAATGTGGCCACACTCAAACCAGGCATTTGGAGAATGTTGTACAAGGTAACGGGGATGAAGGAGTTAACATTGGAGCTGCATTAGCTTCCCCCGACCTCCTGTTGCCACCTAGTCTTGGGAGTAGAAACAGTTAGCCTTGTATCAGAGTTCTGAGGAAGGGTCACCGGACCTGAAACGTTAACGTTGTTTTTTCCTTCACAGATGCTGCCAGACCTGCTGAGCTTTTCTAGCAACTTCTGTTTTTGTTCCTGACTTACAACATCCGCAGTTCTTTTGGTTTTTATTTAGTCTTGCATCAGATCCTGATCTGATGGGACATACCTGGCTCCTGATGCCTAACACTCTGATGTTAATTGTACCTATTATTATACAATAAGATATACCTTGTGGTTTTGGGAGTGCAGTACACCATGTAAATGCCTCTTCTTGTTAAGACTTTCTCATGGTCTATCCACTTACACAAATATTAGACGTGCCTTTCACTCCAAAAATGATATTTTAATTAGAATTTGATCAGGTTCCTTTGGACTTTTGATGTCAGGTTTGGCAATGACTCAGAGGTTTTCAATTTTTCTCCACTTGATTATTTATAAACATCAGAAAGGAGCGTTGTTAGCAGTGACTACCCCAGACTTCAGCTGCTTGTGACTGGCCCCTGGAGCCCAATACAACAGATAGTATTCTATCACGCTGCTGACTTGTGCCTTGTAGATGGTGGACAGGCTTTGAGGAGTCAGGAGGTGAGTTACTTGCCGCAGTATTCCCAGCTTCTGGCCTGCTCTTGGGAGAGCAGTTATGTAGTTGATACAGTCAGGTGTGCTGTGTATTTCACTTACTAAGGTATTTCATTATTAATTAGGAATTGAAAATGGAAGTCATTGGGGTTGAAAAGAGCTGTGGAAGGAGATGACAAATTCAGAAGCAGTAGTGACCTGGTATTAAGTATCAGTTCCAAATCCTGAGATAGTAGAAACTGCAGATGCTGGAGAATCCGAAACAACAAGGTGCAGAGCTGGATGAACACAGCAGGCCAAGCAGCATCATAGGAGCAGAAAGGCTGACGTTTCGGGCCTAGACCCTT
>NC_063369.1:13551240-13590721 GCF_021869965.1 Rhincodon typus | reverse complement strand
AAGGGTCTAGGCCCGAAACGTCAGCCTTTCTGCTCCTATGATGCTGCTTGGCCTGCTGTGTTCATCCAGCTCTGCACCTTGTTGTTCCAAATCCTGTTGGTCAACAAGCTTTGGTTTTTATGGGTCCTACATTTGGGTCACGTAAGCATTGCAGCTGACGATTAATGTTTAAATTCCTGGTGCTGTAACTTTAGGTATTTCACAAATTGCAAGTATGAACAGACCTTGGTTTTTAATGTTACATTTATACATCAATGAAGCAATTACACCAAATTCTCATGACATTCCAACAAAAAAATATAGGAAATTAAGAACTTCTTTTGCAACTTCAGGACATTCCAAAGCACTCTGCACCCAATACAACACCTTTGAAGTGATAATGTGGGACATTTAGCACATAATTTGCACACAGATGTTACAGCTAAACTAAATCTTTAGACAGCCACCGTTGCCATCATGTTGCATAGACTAACCGGAGAGTTGGTCATCCAGGTGAACCAGCATTTCACCTGTACGCTCCTCCAATCTGATCTATTGCATTCTAGTGTATTGCATTCATGTAACCTACTCTACATTGGAGAAGCCAAACACAAACTGGCTGACTGTTTTGCACAACACCTCCATTCCCAGCTTTCCCATAGCCGGTCATTTTAACACAGTGTCCTGCTCGCATGCCCACATGTCTGTCCTCAGCATGCTGCAGTGCTCCAGTGAATCACAGCACAAACTGGAGGAACAACATCTCTGCTTCAGACTAGGCACTTTACAGCCCTCTGGACTTAATATTGAGTTCAACGCCTTCAAATTGTGAACCCACTGTCATTTCTTCCCTTTCTTCTGGCTTTACTTCTCTGTCACCGTGTCCTCTCTCCCCAAATGCTACCTCACCCCAGTGGGACTGTCTGTCCTTTCCAGTCTGGTAGTTAGACACAACATTGTTCTGCCATTCTCACATTCTGACCACTTAATCTGCACCATCAACACCCTTTCTCCCCCAGCACTGCATCCCCCCAATATTGCATACATGCTGCCCCCTCCACACTTCACATCAACTCTGATGAAGAGTCATCTAGACTCGAAACGTTAGCTTGCTCTCTCTCCACAGATGCTGCCTGACCTGCTGTGATCTCCAGCATTTTTTGTTTTCACTTTTTGCTGCCACCATCTCCTTTCAGTTTGAAATCCATAGGGTCTGTTTAGTTTCGTCAGGCAGAGGCGAAACATTTGGTTTTCAAACAAGATGGGGCCCTTAGCCTAAGCAAGATGTGGTTTACTGCATGATAGAAACTCGATATAAGTTACCTTGGTCTAAAGGACATTGTTACAGAGGAGATGCTTGACCTGACGCTATTAATATCCAACGTTGCTCTGCTATTGTCCTGCCAAATCCTTATGACATCAGCAAATTGGCTGGAAATGTCTTCCCCACTGACCCTTTACAGAATCATTACCTTTTATGACAGCAGCAAACTCATGATAAACAGCAGTGAGATAATTGGGGTACAGTATTACAAGTACTGGGGGAGTCCGAAGCATTTAAAAATAGATTGAGCGCCCAGCAGCCCCCCAGCTCACTTTGAGGTAATATTGAGAGTGGATGGGGGCCAAGATTGATGGCGGAATTTGAGTTCAATAAAAATCTGGAGTGGGGAGTCTCACAATAACCATGGTATCAGGAAGCTGCTATCCTTACCTGGTCTGGCCTACGTGTGACCCACTGCAGTGTTGCTGACTCTCAACCACATCTCAATTCCAGCATATTCAGGGATGGTCATCGAACTCTGACCTTACCAACACTATGCACATCCATAAGAATTATGGAGAAAGAGACTGTGGGGCCAAATGGCTCCTATTTCTCACGCAAACTCTCGAGATGGAGGGACAACCAATTACAAGTGAACCAGATTCTCCGTGTGTGGTTTACGGTGCACTTCGGGTAGCTGAGAGGTAAACTTTACCTAAAGTAGACGTTTTCAATTTTATCTTTTCCTTCCTCTGCCCATGTTGAGTGGCTGCGATGACAGAACTTGCCATCGCCTGCAGGAAATAGCCAGCTGCTTTATGTCTCTCTGTATCATCCAGACCTTTCCAAGCTGAGACATTGCTGAGCAGACGCTGTGAAAACTCCATGACCCTCTGTCGAGAAAAGCAGCACGTTACGTTTGAATGAGAGATAGTTTGAATGATGCTTTTCTTGGACATTTTAACAGAGGGTTGAAGGAGTTAAAGGAGCATTCTTTCCCTTGAGAAATACTTAAAAGAGCCATGCGACTAAAGATGACTGGAATCAAAATCAGAGTGTTCGCTCAGCAGGCTGAGTCTTTGTGACCAGGTTATGAGCGGCTCATAGCAGAAGTGAAAACAATAGCTTTGCAAAATTGTGCGATGGGCAAACAGAGAGGCTCGACGGATCTGTTAAAGTGACCGGCTGCAACTTGCATTTGCATGGCGCCTTTGCCATCGAAGAAGGCGCTATGCAGTCAGACCGAAGAAAGAGACGCCAAGCCGAGGGGAGACAGAAAACTTTGACCTTGGCGACGGGACTTTAAGGAACGCTTCAACAGAGAGAAGGGGTGTGGAATGGGATTTTCCCCGTTCCCCCGGCGGTGGGGCACGGAAAATCAGGATGGGAAACAAATTCAGAAATGGAAGAAGGTTAGATTTAGAACAAGCACAGAGCACCCACTCCAGGAAAGCTTCGTGGCATTTTCACACTCTCCCGGCTTGCTGAAGAGCCCGTCAGCCGCAGGGTTCAGCAACATAAACCGCGAGATTCCTTTTCTCGATTGAAGCTGTCCTGGGAAAATACACCATTGAGTATTCTGTGTGGTAAGGGACAGCTCACCTGCACTGGAAAGTCAGTCCTGGAGCTACGGTTGCACATCTCCGTGGTCCAATTCATCAAGTGACAGAAGGCAGAATTAGAGGGGGCTCTCTGTTAGTCAAAGCAAAGAATTGAACACCTTAAGAAATTGTGGAACGCTCACAACAGTGTACCGCCGTTGCAGAATGATTTAGATAGTCCATTGCAATGGGGGCATTTACAAAGCATTTATCAGGATGGCTCACTTTTCTCTCCTAATTTCCACCACCTTCTCCACCAAACACAGCTGCAGGGGCACCTTGGCATACATGTGAAGTGGTGGCAATGTCCATAATATAGAGGTTAATATTCTAGGGCCATGGGTTCAAGTCCCACCAGAGCACAAAATGACGTCTAACTAATGGTTCTGGATTGAAAGGCTCTCTCAGTAATGGTGGCTGTGAAGGTATTAGCAATTTATTTGAAAATCTGTAAATCCTTAATAGTCTGACTGCAGGCCCAAGTCAATGACCCTCAACTGCCCCATAAAATAGCCGAAGGAACCACTACTCTGTTCAAGGGCAATTGAGGATGGACAGTAAATGCTGACCTTGTCCATGATGGCTACAGCCAAGAAAAGACTATCAAAGTTAGTAAGAACTGCAGATGCTGGAGTCAGAGATAACAAGGTGTAGAGCTGGAGGTACACAGCAGGCCAGGCAGCATCAGAGGAGCAGGAAAGTTGATGTTTCGGTCGGAACCCTACTTCAGAAAAGGATATGTTTTCTTTTTAAATTGATGGGGTTGAGAGGAGTGGTGAGGCATCAATTGTTCAGCAGAGGACAGGTAAATCACCTTTCAAGGTACCACAATGAGCTGGGTAGAACGAATACAACAAGCAACTCAGACTGGGCAGCACAGTGGCTCAGTGGTTCGCACTGCTGTCTCACAGCGCCAGGGATCTGGCTTCCATCCCACTCTTGGGTGACTGTCTATGTGGGGTTTGCATATTCTCCCTGCGTCTGCGTGGGTTCCCTCCAGGTGCTCCAGTTTCCTCCCACATTCCAAAGATGTGCAGGTTAGGTGGATTGGCCGTGCTAAATTGCCCCATAGTGTCCAGGGATATGTGGGTTAGCCATGAGAAATGCAGGGTTACAGGGATAGTGTAAGGGAGTGGGATGCTGTTTGGAGGGTCACTGTGGACTTGATGGGTTGGAGGGGCCCGGCTCCACCCTGAAGGGATTCAATGAATAGGACTTGAACTCTCAACTGTTGAAGAGAAACACAATTGATGAACAAATTGATCGAATCTAGATTATAGAGCTGGAGGTTTGGTAGGGGAGTCTTAGAAAAGATAGGGAAGCTACCTACAACATCATTCGGGGAAAAATTCTGCATGAAAGATTCCCGGAACCAGAAGTAAGATGCATATTAGAAAGAATTGCCAAAAGTTAGTAAAACAATGAAGTAAAATCAATGACTCAAATTGATTAACACCCAGTGGTAAAGTGCTCTCCACGTAGAGGTAGGATATAACGTATATTTAGATATCTCTGAGATAAGCTGTGATGTAACTGTGATCTCATGGATGTTACTCTGCTCGGACTTTGGAACACATACAGCTCGGAGTATGCTGCTCTGTAGCCTTACTGTTATGCCCCGATCTTTAAAAGCAACCCAGAAATGTGGCCTGACCTCTAGGAAGAATTGAAGAAACAATACTGAAACAACTGAAGAAAATGCTACCATCAAAAAAGCTAGGCCTCAGCGCAGGCTCAGACTCGGCCTCAGCGCTGACCCGGCATGGCGGTCTCCAGGTTTGGCGTTGTGGTCTCTCAGCCTGGCACAGGAGTCTTTCAGCGGCCTGGCACGGTGGTCTGACATGGGCGGTAATCCCGTGACAGTTTTTCGGCCTGGCGTGGCCTTCCAGTCTCAAGGTGAAGAAGGCCCCATGTGGACTGAAGGTAAAAGGTGTCGGTGTGGACTGGGTTGGAAAGACTTTTATTCTGAACATTTTATTTCTCTATTCTTCTAATTTATTCTTACAATCCGTAACGCTGGACTTCTTACTTCTTTGTTTTTCTAATTTTTGTTTCCTAAGAATTTCTGTACCTAGGCAACTTGTACATAATATGGCGTCATAAGTGGTGACTTGTAAATTTTTCATGGCACACATTTGAGTACATGTGTTAATAAAAGTAATTTAATTCAATTCAATTCAAAATTCACAGTGAGCCACATACAGATTCTGGGGCTGGTGGACACAATCATGGTTGAAAATGTATTTTTATAGAGACGTTGAGAGGCAATGAGGTTTAAGGAGTGAATTCAAGAGATTTAGGCCTCAACAGTTGAAAGCAGTAAGAAATATCTTCAATGCTACAAAGCTAAGAATTCACCCAGAGCAGAAGGGGGAAGGAACTAAACCCAAGGACTTGCAGCAGCTAGTTACCAAGCAACATGGCCGACTTCCTCCAAATATAAGGAAGACATAACACTTCCTCAAACAAGAATAGCCCCAAATAAATATTAAATGGGGCACCAAAAATTTAGATGAGCTTTTAAATACTCAAAAATGACAATTCAGCAGGAATGAGTCACAAAGACAGAGAAAAGATCTGTGAGAGGTCTTTCAGGAGCTGGCTACAGTCTAACCTGCTGACAACTTCAAACCCATTAATCTCATTCTGATACTAGTGGTGGCATGGTGGCTCAGTGGCTCAGTGGTTAGCACTGCTGCCTCACAGCGCCAGAGACCTGGGTTCAATTCTACCTTCAGGTGACTGTCTGTGTGGGTTTCTACCAGGTGCTCTGGTTTCCTTCCAAAGTCCACAGATGTGCCGGCTAGGTGGATTGGTCATGCTAAATTTCCCTGTAGTGTTCAGGGGGGTGTAGATTAGGGGGATGGGTCTAGGTAGAATGCTCTGAGGGTCAGTGTGGACTTGTTGGGCCAAAGGGCCTGTTTCCACACTGTAGGGATTCTATGACATTACCAAACAGAGTCAAAGCTGTTATAAACAGGTTTACCTAAATGGGAAGGCAAAATTCCATCTGTCTTTAAGGAAAATGGATCTTTCAGAGTTAACCTTTTGATGTTAAAATATGGATTAGAAACACAAGAGCTTCTCAATTTATTTTATACTGTGCATAGCATTGAACATTATAGAAAAGATGTGAATGCATTGGAGAGAGAATGCAGAGCAATTTACAAGCATGGTTCCAGGAATGAGGATCTTCAATGATGAGGATAAATTGAAGAAGTTGAGGCTGTTCTCGTTGGAGAGAAAGAGGCTGACAGGACATCTGACAGAGGTTTTCAACATCATGCTCGCGTTGGATAGGGTAAATAGGGAGAAGCTGTTGCTGCTCACAGTAGGAACAAGAATGAGAGAGGGCATGGATTTAATGTGATGTGCAAGCGAAGCAAAGGTGATATGAGAAGAAAGATTTGCCACTTGGTGAGCAGTGGAATGCACTGTCTGGAAATGTAGTGAAGGCAGGTTCAATTGAAGCATTGAAGAGTGCGTTGGATGGTTATTTGGATCAAAATGATAGAGAAGGGTTATCAGGGCTAAAGCCTGGAGGATGGCATTCAGTCATGATGCTGGTTTGAAGGACCAGTGCTGGCATGATGGGCTGAATGGCTTGCTTCTGTACTGTCACAATTCTCTGATTCTGTGATTTGTACCCTGCACATAATGATACTTCAAGATGGAAGCGTAGAAAATAGGAATGAGGAGTAGGGCCATTCAGTCCTTCGAGCCTGCTCCACCATTCAATATAATCATGGCTGATCATCCAACTCAGACCCCTGTTCCTGCTTTCTCCCCCCCCATACCCCTTTCATTCTTTCAGCCCTAAGAACTATATCTAACTCCTTCTTGAAAACATTCAATGTTTTGGCTTCAACCGCTTTCTGTGGCAAAGAATTCCACAGCCTCACCACTCTCTGGGTGAAGACACTTCTCCTCATCTCAGTCATAAATGGCCTACCCTGTAACTTTGACTGTGCTCCCTGGTTCTGGACTCCTTGGTCATCGGGAACATCTTTCATGTATTTACCCTATGTAGTCCTGTTAGAATGTGATATGTTTCAAGAGATCTCCCCTCTTTCTTCTAAACTCCAGTGAATATAGTCCTAACTGATCCAGTCTCTCTTCAGTCCTGCTGCCCCAGGAAAGCGTACGGAGGGATATAGTGACTCAAACATGAATGTGGGAAGTTCTTACCTTCGATCCAGAGCCAGACTGGCATTCTTTATAAGTATCTGCCCCTTTCTCATCCGAAAGACATTTAAAAGGACGCCCTGAAGAACAAATGAGATGTTTAAACATCCAAATCTCCAGGAGGCAAATAGTCAGCCATCAGCATCTCACTCTGCCTGAGACAGACAACTTGTAGTCTAGCCTGAGGACCCTTCCATAAATAGGAGGTGATGACCCACTGCAGCCGGTACAGACGTTCAATCCACACCACTGATACCATGCCCAAGATATGTAGCTAACTGAGCAAACCAATGCCCACATTGTGAAGCACATCAGAAAGGACAATGTTAATGGGAAAGGAGTTACTTTACATTTGATGATGACACAACTCTACATATTACTCATTGAAGCTCTTGCTGATAAGAATTATTTTGATCATGTTTCATATTACTGCGAACTCCATTGAGTAGATATTTGAGTGCTTGTGAACTCCTACAGCTCGGTAAATCAACAGAGATGCCAGCCAGCTTATTATCACCAATTATAAATGTCGCCTCTGGTGACCAATAGCCATGGTGCCCGAGTTTCCTGTGCCTTAAGGCACCTTGCAGGGTAAAGCTGAGAAAAGATTTGTTCACTATCTGCCCATACTTACAACAAAATGTTGGCACTTTTGTGCAGGGCTGTATCATGGGCAGCTCAGTGGTTAGCACTGCTGCCTCACAGCCAGGCAGGGACCCAAGTTCAATTCCCGTCTCAGGTGACTGTCTGTGTGGAGTTTGCACATTCTCCCCGTGTCTGCGTGGGTTTCCTCCAGGTTCTCAATTTGGACTGGATGGGCTGAATGGCCTGATTCCACACTGTAGGGATTCTATGTTCCTGATCATATCAACCCTCCAAACAGCATCCCACCCTATCCCTGTAACCCCGCATTTGCCATGGCTGACCCACCTAGCCTGCACATCCCTGACCACGATGGGCAATTTCCCATGGCCAATCCTAGCCTGCACATCTTTGAATGGCAGGGGGAAGCCAGAGCACCGGGGAGAAGAATGATCAAACTCCACGTGGACAGTTGCCTGAGGGATTGAATTGAACGTGGGTCCTGGTGCTGTGAGGCAGTAATGCTAACCACTGAGCCACCCAAGGACAGGCCGATGGATGGGATATCATGACATGTTGCTTTTTGCCAAAGAGTTCCCTGGTGCATTATTAACATGTGGAGGAAGTTACAGTTGGTCTCTTCTTACAGCGGCCCCTTGTTAAGTGTCATTGTTGACAACGTTCCCCATGGGATAAGTTTTAAAGTGATTTCTATCATTAGCTGAGGTGTACAGGTGAGAAAAGGAGAGACCTACCAGTGCTCTTGTCCCCTAAAACCGTGGTGGGGTTAATGGTCGGCGTGTTTTTGTTGGCTTGAGATGTCACAATTTTTCTCCTGGTGGTTTTGTACCTTTCAGTGGAAGTTGTTACAAGATCTGATGGGAAGATGTGAAGATGATTTTAATACCACAGGAAGTTTTGTGATGCTACGCTTATGATGGACAGGTTACACACAATATTACAGACACGTAGCTGCTTCTCCTCTGATGGATTCAGGAATAATGAGCCAAATTGAGATCCCACTGCTCCAGCAAGTGGGATCTTCATGTCTGGCCCTACCTATCCCTGAGTAACTTGGGGATTGTTATCCCAGTTCCTGAAGTCAGGTATGGGAGATCCCATCTGATTCATTCAGTACTCCCTGGCCCACACACAGTCTCCCGAGGGTGAAATCAAACCCAGGTCCCTGGTGCGATGAGGCAGCAGTGCTAACCACTGAGCCACTGTGCCACCCCAGTATTTGTTTCAATACTCTTGTGAATTATGCTGAAAATTCTCACTGCAAAAAGCGAAATTGATGATGATGTTGTTTCTAAGGGTTCTAACATCTTGTATATTTATTTGGTGCCTTTATCAAGTCTGGGTACCCCATCATTATCTAGTCATAGAGTCATACAGCACCGAAACAGACCCTTTGGTCCAACCAGTCCATGCCCAGCATGATCCCAAACTAAACTAGTCCCACCTGCCTGTTCCTGTTCCATTTCCCTCCAAAACTTTCCTGTACATGTATTTATCCGAATGTCTTTTAAATGTTGTAGTTGTACCCACATCCATCACTTCCTCTGGAAGTTCATTCCACACACAAACCATCCTCTGTTTAAAAATGTTGCCCCTCATATCTTTTTTAAATCTCTCTCCTCTCACCTTAAAAAATGAGCCCCCGAGTCTTGAAATCCCCCATCCTCTGGAAAAGGCAAACAACAATTAACTCTATCTATACACCTCTTTATTTTATAAACTTCTATGAGGTCATCTCTCAACCTCCTACACTCTGGTGAAAAAAGTTCCAGCCTTTCCTTATATCTCAAACTTTCCCTTCCCAGCAACATCCTGGTAAATCTCTTCTGAACCTGATTAAATATTCTACTCAGTGCCAAGAACCACGGGAGGACTTTGCCCATCGAGGGCTACACTAGCCCACTTCAAGCACTAACAAAAAATCCCAGGTTAGACCCAGTGCAAAGTGAAACCTGTCTCAAAATCTTCACTGATGCGACAAATTTGCCCAATTATTTCAACTTTCAACTGTTGTCCATTAGAATGGCAATGCCACGTTAGTGAGGACACTTTAGCAACACTGTGACCTCGCAGACTCAGTATATATCAGCCCCTTTCACTGCAAACAAACAGTTCCAAAGAAGCTTACAGCACAAAAGGAGCCATTTCGGCCCATCTTTACTGTAAAGGCTCGTTGGAAGGAATTTCTCCCACTTCCCCACTCTTCCTCCGCATTCCTGTTACATTATTTTAATCTCAAACACGTATCAAATTCTCTCTTGAAAGTTAATTCTGAATCTGTTTCCAATGCCCTTTCTAGTCATAACAACATGTTGCATCAAAATAATTGTCCCTGTATCTCCCATGACCTTCTGCTAATCATCTTAATTCTGGGTCCTCTGATGAATGAGAGCGCAAGCAATTTTTCCGCATTTGTTCCTCTAAGACAATCTGAATGAGTCCACAGTGAATGGTCATGTTTAACGCAAGACGTTATTGCTAGGTGTTTATAATCAGATAATTACGAGGTCCAGTAATGGCACAGGTGTGGCACGGTGGCTCAGCGGTTAGCACTGCTGCCTCACAGCACCAGGGACCCGGGTTCGATCCCACCCTCGGGCAACTGTCTGCATGCAGTTTGCACATTCTCCCTGTGTCTGCGTGGGTTTCCTCCGGGTGCTCTGGTTTCCTCCCACAGTCCAAAGATGTGTAGGTTAGGATGGATTCGCCATGCTAAATTGCCCATAGTGTTCAGGAGTGGGTGGATTAGCCATGAGAAATGCAGGGAGAGTGGACTGGATCTGGATGGGATGCTCTTCAGAGGGTTGGAGTGGACGCTATGGGCCAAATAGCCAGCTTCCACATGGCAGGGATTCTATAAATAGTGAGTAGTGTCCCTGCCTTGGAGTTATAAGTCCCAATGCAGGGCATGATAGCACTCCCAAGCATGGTCTAATGCAATGCCAATGACAGGCAGCAATAGCAGGAGATAGCCCTCATTGGCCTCCTATTCCTGGTCGCAACATGCGTGTGTTGCCATAGCAATTTGGGGCTCCTTGGGAGCCCGGCAACTGGTGTGGGCCAGACTGGTGCTGATGTCTTGTGGATCGATCCCCCTTTCCAATGGGGCAAAGACCTGTCTCTTTGCCCTTTCTATGGTGAAGGTCATGACACAATTTGCCCTTTCAGGTTGAGAACATAAGATTATCTGATAACTTGCATGGACTCACTAAAGGCAACAATGAGGTCAATGATCTCTTTCTGGTCGTTGAAAATCCCATAATACTTCATACGGCAACAGTACTTGCCACGATCTCCCAATCTCAAATTGTGTATGGTTAAGGACACATCGCCTTTCTTTAGGTCACCATAAAGCTGGTATTTTGAATTCGGAGGAGAGGTGATTTGACTTCCATCAGTTGAAACCAACAGCTCGTTACAAGAAAGCCAGGAACATTCCTGTCGGCCCCAGCATATTCGTGTCGGACCATAATAATCAATGTCATAGGTGCAAGGCAGGGTGACAGATGATCCTACTTTTCCAACGATGGCTGATCTCTCTGTAAAGAGAATGAAAATGATGTCATGTACTATGGAAGAGGGTACGTTACCGAAGCGACTGAGCAGCAACAATTGAACATTCTTGGTCTTGGCTGTACTTTTTAGATTACATCCCATGATCCTACACTTCCTGGCCCATCACTATCGTCATCCCCTAGCTGTTTATTAACTCCATTCAAATAGATTTTCTGAGCCAAGCTCAATTTTTCCCTCTATTGCTCTTATTCCTTCCTTTTCTTTAAATAGAATTCCTACAGTGCAGAAGAAGGCCATTCAGCCCATTGTGTCCATCCTAAGAGAATCCCACCCTAACCCTGTAATCCTGCATTTCCCATGACCAATCCGTCTAGCCTGCGCATCTTTGGACTGTGGGAGGAAATCGGAGCACCCAGAGGAAACCCACGCAGACACGGGGAGAATGTGCAAACTCCACACAGTCGCCCGAGGGTGGAATCAAACCCGGGTCCCTGGTGCTGCAAGGCGGCAGTGCTAACCACTGAGCCACCATGCCACCACTGTCTTATATTAGCAAAGCCACCCCGACACCTTCCATTCCTGTCTGCCCTTTCAAAATGTCACAGAATCCTAAACGTTTAGCCCCTGACTTTGAATGCCTTGCAACCATGCCCATGATGGCTATAAGATCATACCTATTACGCTGTACTTGTGTTGTTCATTCATTTACTGTCCCTGATCTCAAACCAAACTTGAAATACTTCATCTGAGGAGCGTGACTGCCTCCTGGAACAAAATGGTCAAGTAACATTCCTCCTCCCTGATATGGCGAAATTCTGTAGTTCAGAGTTTAGCTCCTTAATTCAGTTCCTTGAGCTGCAAACACTAAATACAAATGTGTTCTCCTAGATCACCTTGGCATCCAGTAGCTCTTACATACTGCAGCAACAACACATCACCCATCACTATCACTTAATTACTCTAGATCCCTGCTATTTATGTTTTATTGTAATATACTTACATAAATTAAGTATATATTTAACAGGCCAAGCAGCATCAGAGGACAAGGAAGCTGACGTTTCGGGCCTGGACCCTTCATTGGAAATGGGGGAGGGGAAGGGGATTCTGAAATAAATAGGGAGAGAGGGGGAGGCGGATAGAAGATAGATAAAGGAGAAGATAGGTGGAGAGGAGACAGACAGGTCAAAGAAGGGTCTCGACCCGAAACGCCAGCTTTCCTTATCCTCTGATGCTGCTTGGCCTGCTGTCTTCATCCAGATCTACACCTTGTTATCTCAGATTCTCCAGCATCAGCAGTTCCTACTATCTCTATATATTTAACAGGTTTTTTTTTACATGGAGAGCAAAAAAGGCAACTTAAATTAAAGATCTTACTGTAAAGGTCAGAAATACCTATTTTACTCACCAGTCAGCTGCTTTCCCTGCATTTACATCACATTGAGATTCATCACTTCACTGCTGGCCTTACTCCAGGTAACCTCTGCATCTTCTATCTTCTCCTGCTCACCTCTCATTCTTTACTTCTTGCAATTAACCTGAATTGAAGCATGCCTTCCCCAACATACAAATTTCTACTTTGAACTAAATTTCTGGGTATACTCTTTACTGATTGTAATGAGGTTAGTCAGATGGTCCTCGTAGAATAGGAGTTCCCTGATTGGGGCTGTTAACCTGGTCCAATCAGGGAGTCCTGGCTGACGCATATAACCAGGAATGTCATGACTTGGTGACGGGATATCAGCCACTGTGCAGTTATTTTAATCTCTGAACAGCTTGACTAGGGAAAATAGGTTAAATAAAAAAAAACTTTAAAATTCAAGCTGAGGGTCCTCTTGTGTAACAGTGGCAGTGTCCCCACCCCTGGGTTGGGAGGCCAGGGTTCAAGTCCCAGCTGCTCCAGAGATGTGTAATAACCAGGTTGGTTAGAAAATATGCCATTTAAGAAAAAAAAAATTAAAGCTGTAGTTCTAAGCATTTTATTTAACGATGTTGAATGGAAGTGAGAAATAAAGAAAAAAAAATCAGGAGGTGAGGGGGCTCTCTTATGGAAAAGAGGGAGAGGCCCCTAGCCCTGAACTGGGAGACTTGGGTTCAAGTCCCACTTTCTCCAGAGGTGTAATAACATCTCCGAACAGGTTGATTAGAAAAATAGGTTAAATAAAAATAAAAGGAGATGAGTTGGGGCCCTCCTGTGGCACAGCGGTAGTGTCTCTACCAATGAGCCTGGAGGTTCAGGTTCCTCCTGCTCCTGAAGCTGTTGTAACAAGAAATAAACAGGAGTGTCAGATGTCCTGTTTCACTCTGAGAGAGGACTCTGAGGAAGCGAGATCGTTGTCAAGGACTCTCCACGTGCAAATAATAGGTGACTTAGTGATGGGATACCAGCCTCAATGGAGTTATTTCATACTCACTTGGTCTCCTGTTCACTCAGGTAACTGATTGTGCACCTTTCCAGCTGAAGTGTGAATTCTACCCCCTTTTGTACATTAAGGCTCGGCTATCGTGGACATTTTATGAGACAACAAGGTGCAGAGCTGGATGAACACAGCAGGCCAAGCAGCATCATAGGAGCAGAAAGGCTGACGTTTCGGGCCTAGACCCTTCATCTGAAATGGGGGAGGGGAAGGGTGTTCTGAAATAAACAGGGAGAGAGGGCGAGGCGGATAGAAGATGGATAGAGGAGAAGATAGGTGGAGAGGAAACAGACAGGTCGAAGAGGCGGGGATGGAGCCAGTAAAGGTGAATGTAGGTGGGGAGTTAGGGAGGGGATAGGTCAGTCCAGGGAGGACGGACAGGTCAAGGGGGCGGGATGAGGTTAGTAGGTAGGAGATGGGGGTGCGGCTTGAGGTGGGAGGAGGGGATAGGTGGGAGGAAGAACAGGTTAGGGAGGCGGGGACGAGCTGGGCTGGTTTTGGGATACGGTAGGGGGAGGGGAGATTTTGAAGCTTGTGAAATCCACATTGATACCATTGGGCTGCAGGGTTCCCAAGCAGAATGAGTTGCTGTTCCTGCAACCTTCGGGTGGCATCGTTGTGGCACTGCAGGAGGCCCAGGATGGACATGTCATCTGAGGAATGGGAGGGGGAGTTGAAATGGTTCATGACTGGGAGGTGCAGTTGTTTGTTGCGAACCGAGCGTAGGTGTTCTGCAAAGCGGTCCCCGAGTCTCCGCTTGGTTTCCCCGATGTAGGGGAGGCCACAACGGGAACAGCGGATGCAGTATACCACATTGGCAGATGTGCAGGTGAACATCTGCTTGATGTGGAAAGTCTCCTTGGGGCCTGGGATGGGGGTGAGGGAGGAGGTATGGGGGCAGGTGTAGCACTTCCTGCGGTTGCAGGGAAAAGTGCTGGGTGTGGTGGGGCTGGAGGGGAGTGATGAGCGGACAAGGGAGTCACGGAGAGAGTGGTCCCTCCGGAAAGCAGATAAGGGTGGGGAGGGAAAGATGTCTTTGGTGGTGGGGTCGGATTGCAGAGGCGGAAGTGTCGGAGGATGATGCGTTGGATCCGGAGGTTGGTGGGGTGGTATGTGAGGACGAGGGGGATTCTTTTTTGGTTGTTATTGCGGGGACGGGGTGTGAGGGATGAGTTGCGGGAAATGTGGGAGACACGGTTGAGGGCGTTCTCGACCACTTAGGGGGGGAAGTTGCGGTCCTTGGAAAACGAGGACATCTGAGATGTACGAGAGTGGAATGCCTCATTCTGGGAGCAGATGCGGCGGAGGCGACGGAATTGGGAATGGGGATGGCATTTTTGCAGGAAGGTGGGTGGGAGTAGGTGTATTCTTGGTAGCTGTGGGAGTCAGTGGGCTTGAAATGGATATCGGTTTCTAGGTGGTTGCCCGAGATGGAGACAGAGAGGTCCAGGAAGGAGAGAGAGGTATTAGAGATGGTCCAGGTGAACTTAAGGCTGGGGTGGAATGTGTTGGTGAAGTGGATGAACTGTTCGAGCTGCTCGTGGGAGCATGAGGCGGCGCCGATACAGTCATCAATGTAACAGAGGAAGAGGTGGGGTTTAGGGTACGGAAGAGGGATTGTTCCACGTAACCTACAGAGAGGCAGGCATAGCTTGGGCCCATGCGGGTACCCATGGCCACCCCCTTTGTCTGTAGGAAGTGGGAGGAATTGAAAGAGAAGTTGTTGAGGGTGAGGACGAGTTCGGCTAAGCGGATGAGGGTGTCAGTGGAGGGGGACTGGTCAGGACTGCAGGACAGGAAGAAGCGGAGGCCCTTTAGGCCATCTGTACGGGGAATGCAGGTGTATAGGGACTGGACGTCCATGGTAAAGATGAGGTGTTGGGGACCGGGGAATTCGAAGTTCTGGAGGAGGTGGAGGGCGTGGGTGGTGTCACGGACGTAGTAGGGAGTTCCTGGACCAAGGGGGAGAAAATGGAGTCCACTCCCCTCCAGCCCCACCACACCCAGCACTTTTCCCTGCAACCGCAGGAAGTGCTACACCTGCCCCCATACCTCCTCCCTCACCCCCATCCCAGGCCCGAAGAAGACTTTCCACATCAAGCAGATGTTCACCTGCACATCTGCCAATGTGGTATACTGCATCCGCTGTACCCGTTGTGGCCTCCTCTACATCGGGGAAACCAAGTGGAGGCTCGGGGACCACTTTGCAGAACACCTACGCTCGGTTCGCAATAAACAACTGCACCTCCCAGTCGCGAACCATTTCAACTCCCCCTCCCATTCCTCAGATGACATGTCCATCCTGGGCCTCCTGCAGTGCCGCAATGATGCCACCCGAAGGTTACAGGAACAGCAACTCATATTCCGCTTGGGAACCCTGCAGCCCAATGGTATCAATGTGGATTTCACAAGCTTCAAAATCTCCCCTCCCCCTACCGTATCCCAAAACCAGCCCAGCTCGTCCCCGCCTCCCTAACCTGTTCTTCCTCCCACCTATCCCCTCCTCCCACCTCAAGCCGCACCCCCATCTCCTACCTACTAACCTCATCCCGCCCCCTTGACCTGTCCGTCCTCCCTGGACTGACCTATCCCCTCCCTAACTCCCCACCTACATTCACCTTTACTGGCTCCATCCCCGCCTCTTCAACCTGTCTGTTTCCTCTCCACCTATCTTCTCCTCTATCCATCTTCTATCCGCCTCCCCTCTCTCCCTATTTATTTCAGAACCCCCTTCCCTCCCCCATTTCTGATGAAGGGTCTAGGCCCAAAACGTCAGCCTTTCTGCTCCTATGATGCTGCTTGACTTGCTGTGTTCATCCAGCTCTGCACCTTGTTGTCTCGGATTCTCCAGCATCTGCAGTTCCTTCTATCTCTGTGGACATTTTATGCTTAGTTTCTATCTGTGTTCATGACGTCGCAATGATTCATATCGTAGGAAGCTCTAAGTCCCCTTTGGCCTTGACTTTCTAGCTTTACATCATTTCAATATTGCCTTGTTCCATCCTAATTAACCACATCTTCACCCATTCACTCAACCTAACAGAATGTCTTTGTTATTTCACACTTCCATCTATGCTTATTGTAACACAGCCTATCTTTTGTGATCTTCAAATTTGGGTATCTGTCTTTTCTACCATGATAGAGAAATTTAGAGTCCTAGAGTCTACAGCACAGAAACAGACTCTTTGGTCCCCAACCAGTCCATGCTGACCATAATCCCAAACTAAATTAGTCCCACCTGCCTGCTCCTGGCCCATATCCCTCCAAACCTTTCTTATTCATGTACTTTTCAAATGTCTTTTAAACGTTGTAACCCTACCCACATTCACCACTTCCTCAGAAGGCTCTTCCCGCATGCGAACCAGCCTCTGCAAAAAATTGTCCCTCATGTCTTTTTTAGAATCTCTCTCCTCTCACCTTAAAAATGTACCCCCTGGTCTTGAAATCCCCCATCCTGGAGAAAAGACATCTACCATTAACTCGAACTGTGCCCCTCATTATTTTATAAACTTCTATAAGGTCACGTCTCAACTTCCTAAACTCTGGTGAAAGAAGTCCCAGCCTATCCAGCCTTTCTTTATAACTCAAACCTTCCATACCTGGCAACATCCTGGTAAATCTCCTCTGAATTCTCTCCAGCTTAATAATATCCTTCCTATAGCTGGGCAACCAGGACTGGACACAGTATTCCAGAAGAGGCCTCACCAATGTCCTGTACAACCTCAACATGACTTTCCAACTCCAATACACAAAGGACTGAGCAATGAAAACAAGCATGCCAAATGCCTTTTTAACTATCCTGTCTATATGGGATGCAAACTTCAAAGAATTATGTACCTGCACCCCTGGGTCCCTCCATTCTGAAACACTACCCAAGGCCCTACCATTAATTGTACAAGCCCTACCCTTGAAGACAGTGATTAGTTGAGGCTCCAACACAGAACCTTGCAGGATGCAAGCTATAATACTCTGCCAGTTAGATTAAACACCCATTATCCCTATTCTCTGTCTCCTTCCACTATTCATAATGAATTTCTGCCATAACGATACATTGTGCTTGCAAACATAAAATGACTGATACAGCGGTATGTTTTAGCACTATTTCCACTGCATAAAAGGATTGTGCACTATTGACAAAAGGATTCCAAACTAAAAAAGCTGAAAGCTAAAACTAAAAGTTTCATGACTTACCAAATCCATGCGTGCTTCTATTCCAGACAATCCAATAAAGCAACGCTAGGAAACAAAAAAAACATGCATTTTTGAAAATACATTAATAATGGACTTCTTGTGGTGCAGTGAGATATTTATTTCATGTGGGCTTCACGGTTTTTTTCCTTATAAAGAGCAGCTGGAATAATTGCATCAAACAACAACAACTGAAATTTGCATTTACGTAGCAGATTTGACAGCTCCCAAACTGTGTCATTGGTGCAGGCACAGAAAGAGATATCAGGGTTGGATGAGTTCTCAGGAGATTTGGAAAATGACAAGAGAAAGGCAGAGAGGCAAAGATGGAATCATTCTATATTGATGAAGGTTGTTCAGCCCACCCCTGAAAGGGCTTTTTAAAAATTCTTGCAAAGGATGTAGCTGTCACTGGTGAGGCCAGCATTTGTTGCCCACCCCTAATTGCCCTTGAATGGAGTGGCTTGCTAGGCAACAAGGAGAGTTGTTGAAAGTCAAACATATTGCTGTGGGTCTGGAGTCACATGTAGGCCCCTCCAGCAGTTTCATTCCCCAAAGGGCATTAGTGATCCAGACACTTATTGCTTTAATCAAAGACACAATTAGTGGGACTTGTTTTCAATAGTCCCCTGAAGGTGGAATCACAGGTAGACAGAGTGGCGAAGAAGGCATTTGGCACTCTCGCCTTCGTTGGTCAATGCATTGAGTAAAGGAGTTTTGACATCATGTTGAGCCTGTACGGGACATTGGTGAGGCCACTTTTAGAATACTGCATACAATTCTGGTCTCGCTGCTACAGGAAGGATGTTGCTATCTTGAAAAGGTGCAGAAAAAGTCTACAAGGATGTTACGAAACAAAGTTGCTGGAAAAGCTCAGCAGGTCTGGCAGCATCTGTGAAGGAATAAACAGAGTTAACGCTTCGGGTCCGGTGACCCTTCCTCAAAACGGGAAGACCCGAAACGTTAACTCTGTTTTTATCTTCACAGATGCTGCCAGGCCTGCTGAGCTTTTCCAGCAACTTCTGTCTTTGTTCCTGATTTATAGCATCCACAGTTCTTTCGGTTTCTGCAAGGATGTTACCAGGATTGGCGAATTTGAGTTATAGGGATGCAAAGGCTGAGGCTATTTTCCCTGGAGCGTCGGAGGCTAAGTTGAGATGTTATAGAGGTTTATAAAATCATGAGGGTTTCAGTTAGGGTGAATAGCCAAGGTCTTTTTCACGAAGGTGGGGGAGCCCAAAACTAGAGGGCATAGGTTTAAGGTGACAGGGGAAAGATTTAAAAGGAATTTAAAAGGGGCAATTTTTTGACACTGAGAGCTGTGCATGTATGGAATGAGCTACCAGAGGAGGTAGTGAGGGGGTTGTACAATTATAACATAAAAGGCATCTGAATGGGTATATGAATAGGAAGGGTTTAGAGGGATAAGCAGGCAGATGAGACTAGTTCAGTTTAGGATATCTGGTCGGCATGAGCAAGTTGGACCAAGGGGTCTATTTCTGTGCTGTGTAGCCCTATTAGTTTGAATTAATTTACGGATGTAAGTGAACTAGATGAAACTTTTGTTAACTTAATGATCATCATGGAGCTTTAGAGAAAGATTTTGTTAGTTGAACTTAAATTCTGGCAACAGCTCAGGTGGGATTTGAACTCACAATCCCAGAGTATTAGTTTGAGTCTCCACATTACTAACACAGTAATATTAAGACAATATCACCGTCTCCCATTATTTACTGTTACAATGACTGAATGTGCAGATATATGAAATGTTTTTATCAAATCCCTGATAAAACAATATACCTGTTCTTTTCAGCTCTTAGGAACAATGTACAATTTTAAGTTTAATTTATATTTTATATCATGTATGTTGAGAAGGGGGGAACATGGTTTAAATTTCACATTTTAGCATTGATCTTATGAGCTTGGTGCCAGGAGAGCTGCAGTTTATTCACATACATTTTTAATGAGGTGTTATGCAGACCTGGATGTGAAGAGAAGGAGGTTCAGTAGTTTGAAGCATTAAAAAAAAGGCCATAAATAAACTCTGTTGTTGTCCAGCAGCAAGGATCTAGGGACACACAGAGACACAGATAAATGCAGCATGTAATGGAAACATAGAAACACAGAAAATAGGAGCAGGAGCAGGCCATTCAGCCCTTCCAACCTGCTCCACCATTCAATATGATCATGGCTGATCATCCAACTCAGTCCCCTGTTCCTGATTTTGCCCCATACCCTTTGATCCCTTCAGCCCTAAGAACTCTATCTAAGTCCTTCTTGAAAACATTTAATGTTTCGGCCTGAACCACTTTCCGTGATAGAAAATTCCACAGGCTCCCCACTCTCTGCATTAAGATATTTCTCCTCATCTCCTAAATGGCCTACACCATATCCTTATACAGTGAACCTGGTTCTGGATTCCCCAACCATAGGGAATATCCTTCCTGTGTTACCCTGTCCAGTCCTGTTCAATCTCTCTTGATATGTCAAACCTGCCACCCCAGGGATCAGCCTGGTAAACCTTTGTTGCCCTCCCTACATAGCCAGAACAGATGAGAGGACTGAATCTGCTCACAATATTCCGGATGTGGTCTCACCAAGGTCCTGTACAATTGCAGCAAGACATCCCCTGCACTCAGTCAGTGTGTGGATATGCCAGAGAATGATGACAGCAATGTTAAACTCCCTGGTAAGGAATCCTATGAGACTGCTGAAGGTTGAGTTCACGGAACTGGAGAGTTTGCTCTGTAGTTATTTAGTTTGCAGTTATTTTCAGTGTCTGAAGGTGAGGTGCAAGCTGATGGATGGTATGTGGTGAATGCACAGAAATTCACCAGAAGAAAACCAATTGCATATGAGCAAGAGATAGTGTAGAGATTGTGGTGAATGTTTGTCAGGGTTTAGGTTTATGTGCAGCCATTACTGAAAACAGACACAGTGCAAATTTGTATTCTTTTCTGGTATCTGAAATGATAATTTTCTGATCTTGATTTATCTTTATAATATATGTAAAGTTTTATTTTCTTGTTCAATAAACAATTTCTGCTTGTTGTTAACAGTACACCAGCAGATTCTGGCGAATGTATTTTTTTATTCATTAACAGGATGAGGGCATCGCTGGCTCTGTCAGCATTTATTGCCCATCCCTAATTGCCCAGAGGGCAGTTAAGAGTCAACCACATTGCTGTGAGTCTGTAGGCCAGACCAGGTAAGGATGGCAGTTTCCTTCCCTAAAGGACATTAGTGAACCAGATGGGATTTTCTGACAATCAACAGTGGATTCATGGTCATCACTAGACTCTTAATTCCAGATTTTTTTTATTGAATTCAAATTCCAGAATCTGCCATAGGGGGATTCAAACCCAGGTTCTCAGAACATTATCTGAGTCTCTGGATTAACAGACCAGCGATAACACCACTAGGCCATCACCTCCCTATGTGCTCAGTATTTTATGGCTTTAAAAAAAGAAGCACTATCAGGATCTACCAAGGTAGTTTTCATTCTGGCAACTGTCCTGTCAAGATTAGCATCGGTTGCAATCATAACACTGGAGATTACGATCATTTTGCTATGCCTTCAAATGTTGTGCTGCTTCCCTTAGGTGTCCCTTCCCTTAGGCAAAAAGATTTCCGCCTGGCACAATTGTGCAACAACTGACAGTACTATGGTCAGAAAGAAGGAACCCCTCTCAAAGACTCTGTTTGAAGGAAGTGTGCAGCAGATCCGATTACAAAGATCACACAGCGTCCTTATAAATACACCCCATGTTTAGAATCATAGAGTCCCTACAGTGTGGAAGCAGGCCATTCAGCCCATAAAGTGCACACCAACCTTCTGAAGGGCATCCCATCCAGACCCACCCCCTGCCCTTCCCATGGCTAATCCACCGAGCCTGCACATCCTTGGACACTATAGCATAGCCAACCCACCTACCCAGAGGAAACCAGAGCATCCCGAAGGAATCCCCGCAGACACGGGGACAACATGCAAACTCCACACAGACAGTTACCCAAAGGTGGAATCAAACATAGACTCCTAGCACTGTGAGGCAGCAGTGCTGACCACTAAGCCAACATGCCGCCCAAGCATACGGTGAATACAACGGAGACCTGAGGAGTTGGATTGGTTAGAGAACGGAAGGTTTGCAGGAGATTTGGTCGAAGTGAGCTCAGTTCTGAGAGGTTTTGATGGAGCAAATAACAGAAGGTGTAGAGATAGGGCTCTTGAAAAAGCACATGAGCCACGGGAGAGCGTTAAATCAGACTCAGTCATCATAATAAGAGCAGGAGGGTAGCCACCAGATTGGTAGTCAGGGCAGCATGGGCCACAGGTGCAAGATGTCTAACCTCCCATGTACAATGTATTAACCTTGAACACCAATTTGGTGAGAGCTCCTATCTTTCCTTCACTTCTTTCTGCATATCACTTGTTTCTGGGTGGAATGGGAGTGTATGTATTATGATGCCAAGATATCATAGCTGGCACAGTCGCACAGTGGTTAGCACTGCTACCTCACAACATCAGACACTGGCATTTGATTCTACCCTCGGATGGCTGGCTTCGTGGAGTTTGCACATTCTCCTCGTGTCTGCGTGGGTTTCCGCTGGGTGCTCCGGTTTCCTCCCACAGTCCAAAGGTGTGCAAATTAGGTGGATTGGCCGTGCTAAATTTTCAGTCATGTTCAGTGATGCGTAGGTTAGGTGCATTGGCTATGGGAAATGCAGGGATAGGGCAGGGGGATGGGTCTGGGTGGGATGCTCTATGGAAGGTTAGTATGGACTTGATGGGCCAAATGGCCTGCTTCCACACTGTAGGCAATCTATGCTGCAGTAGTCCAAGAAGATGGCTCACTGTTACAAGGGACCACAATAAATGTCAAACTGGCCAGCTAACCCTGTATCCCAGAATTGAGCAAAAGAATAAATCGCTACAAATCTGTGGCTACAGTGTGTGCCATCTACAGGGTGGACCAGAGCAACTTGCCAAAGGTGCATTTATATAGCACCTTTCAAGCTTGTTCAGAGGAACAAGTGCAGCAGATACTTTGGAGCACCACCAACTGCAAGCTTCCCTCTGAGCCACAAGCCATCCTGATTTGGAAATTGATCACCGTTCCTTCATCAAGTCACTGTGTCAAAATTTTGGACCTTTGCCCCACAAACCTCTTAGCCCTGCAACCCAAGTAATGCAGCAGTTCAAGAAGGCAGCTTTCCATCACCCGCTGAAGGGCAATTAAGGATAGGCAATAGATACTGGACTTGCTAGTGGATACCACCATATTGTGAATGAGAAAAAAACAACCATTTGCCCATGTAGGGAATGCACTGAAGGACAAAGTTAATGGCTCTTACATTCCTACATAAGCAAAGCTGTAAAATGTACATGCATCGTCTTATATGTAATCTCAGACAATGGAAGCAATTGGATCAAACACACCATGAAATCTCAAACAATGCCCGGTCTTCATTTTCCTTGCCCTCTTCGCAGTGAAACAACCCTTGCAGCTCCTGCCAATATTTGAGAACAGTGTCAGAACACTCACATTTCACAAATACGATTGCAATCTGCAGTAACGTCGAGGCAAACTGATGCTATCAATTCAATTACACTTGGTTGTTCTCTCTCACCCTGGAGTCAGAAGTTTGGGGAGTTTAAATCCCCCTCAATTATGCCATAAATGTTGGCACTCCAGCGCAGTACAGAGGGAGTTCTGCTGCAGGAATCGCATTTCAGATGTGAAGTCACATTAAGTAATTGATCAACCATCTCATCTCAGTGTGGAGTAGGCTCTACTCACTGTCTCGGCTCAGTATAGAGTGTTCCCAGGGCAGCATTTTGAAGCAGGAGGTTCCCATTGATACCCTGGACAATAGTTGTCCCTCAACCAATACCTAACATTGGTGATTGTCACATTGAAGGATCAATGTTGCGTGTTTCCTGCATTACAACTGTAAAACAAGGGGTGTTGAGATGGAATAGCAATGTCACCATGGCTGGAAGCCTTGGGTTCAAGTCGCAGCTGATGGCTACACAAGATGTGTCAAATCATGGCCAAGCCAATTGGCTTCTCATTCTGATCTGCTCCAGGCAGCAAGACTGGGAGAGTTTCCTCGTGAGCCAGGACCATGTGCAAGCTCCCAGGAGGTCCCAACTCCACCCCCAGCCCACATTAAATGACAGGATGTTCCGCGGCATCAGATGACTCAAAGTCATGAAAAGTGCTATACAAATGCGATGATCACCATTTAAAATTAAATTCACCAAGTAAGCCAACACACACACACACACACACACACGCACACACTAAAGCTCTGTAAGCCAATGTGTTATTTATTCATGTGTCATAGTAATCGACTCGAAACTTGTATCTGTGTTTTAAATTTAGAATCATAGAATCCCTACAGTGTGGAAGCAGGTCATTCAGCCCACTGAGTTCATACCAACCCTCTGAGCAACATCCCAGTCAGACCCTCACCTTACCTCTGTAACCCCTACATTTTCCCATGGTTAATCCACCTAGCCTGTACATCCCATGGCACTATGGGGTAATTTTCCATGGCCGATCCACCCAATCTGCACATCTTTGGACTGTGGGATGAAACTGGGGCACCCAGAGGAAACCCGCACAGACACAGGGAGAACATGCAAACCCCAAACGGTTCCTGGTGCTGCGAGGCAACAGTGCTAACCACTAAGCCACCCTGTCACCCCACTTTTTTTCCTGTTATTGATTATAACCTGGTTGTGGTGAGGTTCCTGCCTCAAGATACAGCTCATGAAGAGGCATTGGTTTCCTGACCGAGGAACTGCATTGTGGGAAGGTATAGCACATTCCTGCAAAATAATCTCGAAAACACTGCATTGGAGGGATTGTGTCCCCACTGTTTCTACGATTTGAATAATTGGAGGTGGGGGGGAGTCAGAGGGAACACCCACCCCCCCCCAGATATTGCCTGTCTTTCTTTCAGCGGAACCTTGAGGAGACACCCAGTGGTTGATGGCATTGAATAGGAGAGAGATGAATTGTTAAAAAAAAACTGATTGAATTGACAGTAAATCTCATTGAAACATATTGCATTGTTGAGAGGTTTCACAGGGTCAATGCTGAGAGGATATTCCTCTCATGGGAAAGTCTAGGACCAGAGTCGAGAGTCTCAGAATTAAGGGGCTTCAATTTAAGACTGAGATGAGGAGTTTCTTCTCTTAGACGGTTTTGAGTCTTTGGAACTCCTGTGGGGGCAGAGTCCTTGTGTATATTTAAGGCTGAGATAGAGTGATTCTCGATCAGTCGGGAAATCAAGGGCTACAGGACAGTGGGCGTGAGGAGATGAGCATCAACCATGATCTATTGAGTGGTGGAGCGGTTTAAAGGGGCTGAATCACCTGCTCCTTTTCCTATTTCTTAGACTATTGTCTTAAAAATATGTGATACCCAATATGACACGCGGTTAGACCGCATAAGACGTGTAAAGAAGGCACATTGTAAATGACCTGATGCTGGAGCAGTTCAGTCCTGTGAATCAAAATCACGCCAAGAGATGGATTGACCTCCTGAGAGTGACCCTGACTTATGAGACTTTTAAGTTATGAAACTTTTAATATCCAGTGAAGTGAGCAGTTCACTTTTTGTAGCGCAGCTAATCTACACAAGGTACTCTTCCTCAATTTGCAGCGCCAATAACTGAATATGCATTACGACCACAGTTCTCAGATCTGTAGGAAGAAACAATCAAATGATCAGCAACAGAACTTACAATTTTGTAGAAAACGCGAGTTTTCAGGGAGCAGGTAATATAACCAGTCAATCTCGCAGGCTCCTAAAATCTTCAATAAATCCTAACAGTGGAGGACATCTGCAAATTCATACTGTATAATGCACTCTGTGCGATAAGAATATCACTCTGACAGTCACATGGTAGGATTTTGCGATGTGATCATAACCCGTCCAACTCAGATAAAGTTAGAAGTCAGCTGTGATGCAAGAATATTTGTGAGTTGATACAGTATTTGCCACAAGAAGGGAAATGAAAATGCTTTTCTTTTGTTCAGCTTTAACAAAGTTTAACTCAAGTGATTGTGGGGAATTATTAGGTATAGGGGACACAGAGCTCTCATAATCAGAAGCAATTGCATCCAGCTTCTGAGTCACACAGAAGTCTATAGCACAAAAAAATGCCTTTAGGCTCATCGAGTCTGCTCCAGTCAAAAACAATTCCCTAACTATTCTCAGAGATAGTAGGAACTGCCACTTCTGAAGAAGGGTCCAGACCCGAAACGTCAGCTTTCCTGCTCCTCTGATGCTGCTTGGCCTGCTGTGTTCATCCAGCTCTACACCTTGTTATCCCTAACTATTCTCATCCCATTTTCTAGCACTTGGCCCATAGCCTTGGCATCACAAGTGAACACCTCAATAGTCCTTCAATGTTACCAGGGATCCTGCCTCTCCCAACCCTACAGGCAGTGAGTTTTAGATTCCCACCTTCCCAAATTCAATACAGACTGCCAGTGATTTCTTCAAATTAACTTAGACCAGATGTGTAGGTCACTTTGAAACAACAGCAAGAGAAAAACAAAATGCTGTGGATGCTGGAGATTCAAAGTAAAAATGGAGTGTGCTGGAAAAGCTCAGATCTCCGCTCAGCCTTCTTCCCTCCAAGGAGAACAATCTGGACTTCTTCAATCTATTCTCATCGCTGAAGTTCCTCATTCCTGGAACCAATTGCTTCTGCGCCCTCACATACATTCACATCCTTCCTATAAAGTCACAGCCAGAACTGTACACAGCTATGCTCCAACAAGTGTCTTATCCAAGTTCAACATCACTTCCTTGCTCTTGCATTTATGCCCCTATTACTAAAGCCAAGAACAACGTACTCAACACAATGTTCCAGTATAAATGAACCTGCCTCATCTTCAGTCTTTTTCTCACTTTATAGAAGGGAGTCAGTACAGTTAGTCAGCTAGGTTTGTATAATATACAGTAACGTCATTCAGCACAGCACCCAGACTATGTTTCTCTGTGTGGTTTTTGTACAGTTTCAACCACAATCTTCAGCATTGTAGGCCTCCTACTTACTACAGCAAAAGTGGTATGGACGAGGACATGCCAGACAGTTTTTGAGAGACTGAAACCCATTTTAGAACATAAGATTTAGGATCAGGAGTCGGCCATTCAGCCCCTCAAGCCTGGTCCACCATTTAATTATGATCGTGGCCGGTCTCATGTCGGCCTCAACTCCAGTTTCCTGCTTGCACTCCATCTTCAATAAGACCATAAGATACAGCAGAATTAGGCCATTCAGCTATTACCATTACAATTAGTTATCATCTGCTGATTTTCAAAGGCTTTGCAATCCTTTGGCTTCTCACTAGTCTCCACCACAGTGTATGCTTTCCCTTTTGTTTTCATGCTGACCCTAACTTCCCCTTGTTAGCCATGGTTGTTGCCACATCCTCCCCTTGCTATGCATCTTCTTCCTTGGGATGAATTTCTGCAGTGCTTCCCAAATTACCCCCAGAAACTCCTGCCATTGCTGTTCCATCATCCTCCCTGTTAGGGTCCCCTTCCAATCAAGTCTGGCCAGCTCCTCCCTCATGTCTTGTTGTACTTTACTCAAATGTAATACCGTTACATCTGATTCCAGCTTCTCCCTCTCAAACTGCAGAGTGAATTCCATCTTTTTATGGTCGCTGCCCCCTAGGGGTTCTTCCACCTTCAGCTCCCCTAATTAACTCTGCCTCATTACACATCACCAAGTCTAGAATTGGCTGTTCTGTGGTCAAAAATCATACGACACCAGGTTATAGTCCAACGGTTTAATTTGAAGACACAGGCTTCAAATAAACCTGTCGGACTATAACCTGGTGTCGTGTGATTTTTGACCTTGTCCACCCCAGTCCAACACTGGCATCTCCACATCATGTCTGTTCCCTAGAAGGGTCTACCACAAGCTGCTCCAAAAAAAAACATCTTGTAGTCATTCCACAAATCCCTTTCTTTGACATCTGCTCTCACCCTGATTTTCCCAGTCCACTTGCATTTGAAGTCCCCCATGATTATTATAATGGTATTTTCTTACATTTGGAAGATGAGATATTGTTCTTCCAGCTTGCTTTGAGCTTCACTGGAACACTGCAGTGAGCAACACCTCATTTTCCACTTGGGGACCCTATAGCCCTCCTGACTCAATATTGAGTTAAATAATTTTAAGGCCTAAACTCTCCCATGTCCCAGAGCCCTACCCCACACACCAGGCCTTGTTATCACATAGCCTGCCATTACACGCTACCTATTGTTAGTCACTAACAGTCTCCATTAACAGCTATTCACCATCCTAACCAGATCGTTATCAACTCCTTTGTCTATCCAACTGCTCTTCTCTCTTTGTGCTCTATCCTATCATTTACTCCCTAGCCCATCCCCCTCCCTATTTTCTGCATATAAATCAACATTTTCCCAATTACCACCAATTCTGAGGAAGGGTCACTGGACCTGAAACATTAACTCTGATCTTTTTCTTCACAGATACTGCCACGTCTATTGAGCTTTTCCAGCAACTTCTGTTTTTATTCCCGATTTACAGCATCCGCAGTTCTTTCAGTTTTTATACAGCCTGGACCCTAACTTTTCCTTATTTTAAAGGCAAGTGCCATATGTGGTGTTCAAGATGCAATTCGATTGGTCAAACTACCAGATTTGAAGGAAGACATACTTTATGCATACATTACAGTTAAAATATAACAAAAGAAAGAAGAAATTGGAATATCTTAACTCTATTGGAAAGCTTAACAGAATAATAGATTATTCAACTATTAAACAGTAACTGTTCCAATATAGTAACATCCTATCAACACACCCTTGGCAAAAGGCAAATTCAGTAAAACACATTGTCTCACATTGCAATTCTCTAGTCTAGGAGGAAAAACATTAAGCGAAAACTCTGAGAGAGAGAGAGAGTAGCAGGGAGAGACATACTGCAGCTTCTAAACCCAGCTTTAATACCCCAGCAGCAGCTGCTACTGAAAAACTAAAACTAAAATTATTGATTCTGTGGGAGCTTGACATCACCCATTCAGGCTGCTTCTATTGTTCTAACTTATTTCTTAAATCCCCAAGACCTCACAAGCTGTTTATTTTATGGGCTCCGAGTAGATCGCCTAATACCTCTGTTCCAACTTTTCTTCAGAAACAAAACGAGGATAAAATGCACCTTTTAAAACCATAGCATTGTCACAAGCCATTTTCCCATCTGCCTGTCCTTTCAATAGCACGCATAACCTTGAATATTTAGTTCTCAGCCCGATCCCCTTGCAGCCTTGTCTCTGTGATACCCATAACATCGTATCCACCAACTTCAACCTGCGTTACCAGCTCATTTATCTTGTTTTATATACAATGTAGATTTAAGTAAAACATCCTCAGTGCTGTATTGATCATCCACTGTCTTATAGTTGTCCCTTTATCTGCTGTGCCTGAAGTTAGATTCCTGATCCATTCCATACTCCCTGTCCTATGACTTTTTCTGCTGAGCGCTCTCCCCCTTTAAATCTTTCCATAATTCTCCATGCAGCTGAAACTAGCCCGACACCTACTATTTAGTTTAAAGCCCTTCAACCCATTCTTCATTAAAAGTCCGTCTCCTCCTTAAGTATATTCAGAGTCCCAGCATCCACCATTCTGTGGGGTAGTAAATTTCACAGATTCATGATCCTCTGGGAGAAGTAATTTCTTCTCATTTATGGTTTATATCTGTTGCTCCTTATCTAAAAACAACTACCTGTTCCCCTACAAGAGGAAATATCCTCTCCACGTCTACTTTATCAATCCCCTTTCACATAGGAATTAGGAGTGGAAGCTGGCCATTCAGCCCTTCGAGCCCATGCTGCCATTTAACGTGATCATGGCTGATATTATCCTGGTCTCAACTCCACTCTCCTGCCTGCTCCCCATGGCCCTTTATCCTGCTTTTCATCCGAAACATATTGACTTCTTTCTTGAATCTGTTGATTCTGCACTCTGGCGCAGACAGTTCCACAGATTCACAACCCTTTGAGAGAAGTAGTTTCCCCTCATCTCAGTCTCGAACCTACTTCCTCTCACTCTATATCTATGACCTCTTGTTTGAGACTGTCCCACACAGGGGAACATAGATTTATACAGCATGGAAACAGATCCTTCAGTTCAACTCATCTACACTTACCAGACATCCCCATCTGATCCAGTCCCATTTGCCAGCATTTGGCCCCTATCCCTCTAAACCCTTCCTATTCATGTACCCATCCAGATGTCTTTTAAATGTTGTAATTGTACCAGCCTCCACCACTTCCTCTGGCAGCTCATTCCATACACATACCACCCTCTACGTGAAAGTTACCCCTCAGGTCCCGTTTAAATCTTTCCCTCTCACTTTTAACTTATGCTCTCTAGTTTTGGACTCACCTATCCTGAGGAAAAGACTTTGACTATTCATCCTATCCATGCCCCTCATGATTTTATAAACCTCTATAAAGTCACCCCTCCACCTCCGATGCTCCAGGGAAAATAGCCCCAGCCTAATCAGCATCTCCCTGTAGCTCAAACCCTCCAACCCCGACAACATCCTTGTAAATCTTTTCTGAACCCTTTCAAGTTTAACAACAACAATCCTATACAAGGGCGACCAGAACTATACACAGTATTCTGAAATGGCCTCACTAATGTCCTGTACAGCTGCAATATGCTGTCCCAACTCCTATACTCAGTGTCCTGACCAATGAAGGCAAGTGTACCAAACACCTTCTTCACCGCCCAGTCTACCTGTAGCTCCACTTTCAAGGAACTGTGAACCTGTATCCCCAGGTCTCTTTGTTTGGCAACACTCCCCAGGGCCCTACCATTAAGTGTATAAATCTTACCCTGGTTTACCTTACCAAAATGCGACACCTCACATTTATCTAAAATAAACTCCATCTGCCAATCACGATATTGCCTTTGTATGTTATGATTTACCTGTACTGCACACAAAACAAAACTTTTCACTGTATCTAGTTACAAGTGACAACAATAAATCAAATCAAATCAACTGGGTTCTGAGGAAGGGTCACCGGACCCGAAGCATTAGCTCTGTTTTTTCCTTCACAGATGCTGCCAGACCTGCTGAGCTTTTCCAGTAACTTTGTTTTTGTTCCTGATTTACAGCATCCGCAGTTCTTTCGGTTTTTAACTTGTCCACCAACTCAGTTCTAAATGTAGTGAAGATGTAACAGGAATGACTTATGAAGCATTTCATACAATCCCTTCATACCTGCCCGTTCCTCTATAGCAACCTCTCAATATTGTGCAGGGGTCTCAGTGAAACAAGGATCCAGCAACAGTGGCCAGAACACAGTAAACAAACATCTGAATTAAAACCCTACCCTTGACCGTTAAAAAAAGGTCACAATCAAATTTCTAGAGTTGTATTCCAATTGCTGTCCTGGCAGTGATCTATTGAGAAATATAGGAGGAGGAAAGGGCCAGTCAGTCCCTTGACCTGTCCACCTTTAAATTAAACCATGCTTGGATCATTATCGTCACTCTGTCTCTTTGCGTCAATTCCATGTCCATTAATAATCTGCCCGACAGAGATGTACAAATCTCAGCTTTTAAGTTTTCAATTGGCTCTGAACATTAACAGCTTTCTTTATAGAGTCATAGAGTTAGACAGCACAGAAACAAACCCTTCAGTCCAACCTGTCCATGCTGACTGGGTTTCCCAAACTAAACTTGTCCCATTTGCCTGTGTTTGGCCCATATCTCTCTAAACCTTTCCTATCTATGTAACTGTCCAAATATCTTTCAAATGTTGTAACTGTACCTGCATCTACCACTTTCTCTGGGAATTCATTCCCTTTATGTAACATCCTGTGTGTGAAAAAAATTGCCCCACAGGTCCCTTTTAAATCTTACCCCTCTCACCTGAAAACAATGCCCTTTGGATTCCAGATTTCTGTTGTATGTGTACCTTGTCTTTAAGCGATGTCGCATTTAAGGACTCTAGGTGCTTTACATATAGATATCTTCTAATCAATCTGTTTTCTGTTGGAATATTTGTTTTATAACCTAACGTGCATTTTGCTGTTGTTAAGTAAACCAGCCACAGAGTTCATCAACAGGAAAAGGATCACTGGACCTGAAATGTTAGCTCTGTTTCTGTCTAAACAGATGTTGCCAGACCTGCTGAGTTTCTTCAGCAAATTCTGTTTTTATTTCAAATCTCCAGCACCCGCAGTATGTTGGCGTCATTCGAGTCTCAACTGTCACCCCTTGAAATTTCCATAGTGAAGGAATTACAAGTCCAGCCTAGTCCTCAGAAGTGAACCCTTTAATCCTCAGTATCATTCTTGTGAATCTTCACCATGCTCCTAACTTCCCCAGAATGGAACACAGTATTCCAAATCATATCTATCCAGAGATTACTGCAACATAACTTCCACAGTTCTGCAATCCAGCCCCACATACACAAAGACTAACATTCCATTTGCCTGTAAAATAGTCTTCGTTCTACCTGTTCACTACCTTGCGATGATCTCTTTAACTAAATCTCTGTGCTCATCCTTAGTTTCTAGTCTCTCATCATTTAGAAAATGCCGTTATTTATGTCTTCAGTCCAAAGTGGGTGACTTGACACTTCTTGCCCACACTGAATTCTACATCCTGTCTGTCGATCTGTAAATGTGCTGAGAAGTCTAGATTTAAGACTGAAGAGAGGAAGTAGAAATAAATAGAATTGCCTTTTTGGACCACCATTGCTAGTGCTGACTCACTGAAAAAGCTATTTGACATGCGGGGATTTTTTTTTATTTTCCCCAGCGTTTCCAGCATCCTCCTATTGGTGCCCAACACAGCATTAAGAAAAAAATCTTTATCCCCTGTTTGAATCTTTTAGTAATTATCTGAGATCTATGCCCTTTATCTCCTATCCCTTTTAACAAGTGTGATCATTCCTTCATCAAAATCCTTCACCGCTCTGACTGGCTCAGTTACATCTCCCTGTAATCCTGTCTACTTGAAAGAGACCAATTGCAGCTTTGCCAATCTCACCACATAACGATGTTCTGTCAGCCCTCGCTCTCATTCTGGAATGGCTCCTCTGCATGCTGTCCAAGGTCAGATCATTCTACCCTGTGGTACTCAATGTTAGACTACAATACTCCAGCTAATGCCTAAAGTGCCAATACTGTGGCTTCAAGAGCTGTATCTGATCATTTTGTTTTGTGAAGCAAGGTTTTAAGTCAGCGATGACAATCTGTCTATTTGAATCCCATAAAGTAAACAGCTTGTGAGGCCTTGGGGATTTAAAAAAAAAGTTTGGAACAATAGAAGCAGCTTGAATGGGTGAGGTCAAACTCCTACAGAACCAGGATTTTTAGTTTTAGTTTTTCAATAGCAGTTGCTGGGGTCTTGAAGCTGGGTTTGGGAGCTGCAGGACATCTCTCCCTGCCACTCTCTCTGTCTCTCTCTTTCCCTCTCTCTCTTTGTCTATTTCTCTCTTTCTCTCTCTTTCTTTCTCTCTCTCTCTCTTTGTCTCTTTCTCTCTTTCTCTCCCTCTCTCTCTCTCTCTTTCTTTCTCTCTCTCTCTCAGAGTTTTCCCTTGATGTTTTCCCTCCTAGACTGGAGTATTGCATGTGAGACAATGTATTTTACTGAATTTGCCTTTGCCAAGTGTGTGTTTATGTCATGTTACTATATTGGAACAGGTACTGTTGAGTAGTTAAATAATCTATTATTCTGTTAAGTTTTCAAATGGAGTTAAGTTATTCTAATTCCTTTTCTCTTTCACTGAATTTTAACAATAATGTATGAATAAAGTCTGTTTTGCTTCAAATCTAGTAGTTTGACCAATGGAATTGCATCAGGAATGCAAAGCCTAGCACTTGTCTTTAAAATAAGAAAATATTAGGGTCTATACCATCTTCTTTATATATTCTGAGGGAATTTGAGCTCACTCATAACACCAACCAGTGATTTATGAAGAGCTCGACAATTTCTTGGCTGAATCACAGAGTTGTTACAGTGCAGAAGGAGGCTCTTCGTCCCATCCAGTCTGCACTATCTCTCCAGATGAGCATTATCCATTTTGTGCCACTGCCCCTCCTCTTTTCTCCCCACCCTTTGCTCCATGTTTCTGCACTTGTTCTTCTTTTTCCGATAATCCTCACGTTCCCTTTTCAATGCTGCGACTGAACTAGCCTCCACCACAGTCTCAGGCAGAGCCTTCCAGACCCTAGCCACTCGCTGCTTGTCGAATCATAGAATCTCTACAGTGCAGAAAGACGCCATTGAATCTGCACTGACCTTATCAAGTGCGTCCAACTCAGACCCACCCCCACCCATCCATGTAACCCTGCATGGGGCTTTTACCCACCTAACTTGCACATGCCTGAACGCTATGGGGCAATTTTTAGCATGGCCAATCCACCCTAACCTGAACATCGTTGGATTTTGGCTTGAAATCCCTTCTTGCCATTTCACTTTTGCTTTTTTCGCCAACTTCCTCAAATCTGTGGCCTCGTCCTCTCAATCTTCTGATGCGTGGAAGCAGTTAGGATAGATGGCTCGTTCCTGATGCAAAGTGACACAAGTAAGATGGGCTCAATTCCTGCCCTGTCTGAGGCTCCCATGAAAGTCTCTCCTTCCTAATCTCTCCCCTCGCCCAAGCTGCGGTGACCCTCAGGTTAAACAACCTCCAGTCGTGTCTCTCTAATGGGAGAGTAAGCAATGTTATCCTTATTTTACACTTCTACACATTGAATTCTGTTTGTCCAGTGCTTGGCTATGTTGGTACTAACCTGCTCACTGCATTGCTTAGTTTTATATCAAACACAAACCTTCAAGTTACGGTGCTTGTCTTCAAAGCTAAGTTGCAATTATCAAAAAGAGCAGTGGTCCTAATATCAACCCCGTGGGGCCACTGTTGTTAGATTGCAAGGGCTTGAAAGAGTTAATACTGAGGACCGCATGTATGATAATGCCACCTGCATTCAGGAGATTGTGGTATAGTGGCACTATCACCAAGCTAATGATCCAAAGGCCCTGCTAATGCTCTTGGGTTCAAATGCCAACCATGGAGATTGGTGGAATTTATTACTAAAGGAATAGATACCTGTAATTGAAACATAGTCTACAAATCCATTGTTGTAAAAACCCATCTGATTCGCTAATACTCTTTAGGGAGGAAAATCTGCCATTCTTACTTGGTCTGGCCTATGTGTGACTCCAGACCCACAGCAAAGACTCTTAACTGCTCGCAGAAATGGCCTGACCAAGCCGTTCAAAGGTAGTGAGGGATGGGCAACAAATGTTGGCCTTGTCAGGGAGTCCCACACTCCATGAAAGAACAGATTTTTGCAAGACCCATTTGGGGAATAGCTCAGGATCTTGTAGGAGCAAGCTTTAACGTCAAGGTCTCCCTTATAGCCCATCAGATTGGTGTAACTTGTACCTAGTTGCTAACATGTTTAAGATAAGAGCCTCTTCTTGTAAGAGTACCAGGTAGTTTTCCTTTACCACAGTGGACCAAAGAAGCCCTAGTGGGAACGAACATTGTGGCAGCGAACCTGCCAGTACATTATACACCACAATGAGAAGTGGTGAGGTTCCATTTTACAACAAGCTCTGTTGTGTAATTCCCTTCAGTCTATAAAACAATGGTTCAGCACTCCTCTCCATCTCTTCCTACACCTTGGCCAGTTCTGTACTCATGCTGCCATTGCCCCAGCAATACCATGGACATTCATTTTGCTAATGTTGAACACACGCCACTTTATCAAATGGCTTTGCAAAATTGACTTAAGGGATGTGAGCATCGCTGAGCTAGTTACCTTGGAGATGATGGTGAGCTGCCTTCCTGAACCACTGCAGTCCATTTTGAAATAGTACATTGGATACACCATCACAGAAGCCAACCTCCCAGCCATGGACTCCATTTACATGGCTCGTTGCCACGGAAAAGCTGCCAATATCATCAAAGACCTATTGCACCCGGTAATGATCTCCTGCAAACTCTTCCATCAGGCAGAAGATACAGAAGCCTGAACACACACATGAGCAGGTTCAGGGACAGCTTCTTCCTGGCCATTATCTTGACGAATGGACTTTCCAGCCTCAAATAATAAATGATCTCGCTGACGTTGATCTCGCCTCACGCACGCTCTGTGCAACGTAACCTGTATGCCCCCAAGTTGCTTCAATCTGTACATCCTTGCTCACTATGATCTGCCTGTACTGCTCGAAATTGCAACATTTATTGGATTCAAATAGACAGATCGTCACCACTGACTTAAAACCTTTCTTCACAAAACACATGATAATAAGTCAATTAATCAAACAATCGACTTTGTTGTGTGTTTGGGCTACATCCTAAGTGAGAATTGGAGTTCGGAATTGAAAATCCTAAGCACATTACACTCCTTCCCAAGTGTTGGCCTCCGTTCTTAATTGTCTTGGTGCTTCCCAATCTTTTCCACTGAGCATCGATGTCCAAGTTCAATAAGCCCCTTAAGCTCCACGTTCTAACTCTAACCCTGACCGTCCACTGCCCACTGAGTGAATCAGTTCACAGAAACCACCACTGATCTCCCAACTCTTTATCATCCACCCCCTTCCTAGCTGAGTTCTCCATTTCAGCAGTAAAAATGCAAATGAGTGCAGAAATAAAATCCAAAAGCGAAGAAGTTTTATTTAGAACAGGGCTCGCAGGGCGTGATGAGTGAATGAGAAAACAGCGTGTCTGTCTTTGGGAGAGGGCTAAACACGTGCAAAATTCTGAGAGATTGAAAAGGATAAAGCATTTCAGCAGAATAGGATTCATGTGTTGGCTTAACTTTCTGGGTAAGTCATTAATAATGAAAATCAATATTTATTGACCAATATGCCTGATGTAATTGCTTGATATGCATTTCTGATGTAAAATATTCCCACAACATAATCTTTTTTAAATTTCTGCTGCAGATTTCCAGCATTGTTTTCCCCTCCAAATGTATCAATCGCATTTATTTTGGGACAGGATGTTCTCAATAAAATAAAAAGACTGTGTCTATTCTAAGTATTCCAGCCTCCCTCATTAGATTTCCTACAGCTTTCATTCCAGTTGGAATTTGGTTGCCATTAACTGAGGTGTGTGTTCGGCAGAGTCAGAGAATCATTACAGTGTGGAAGGAGGCTATTTGGCCCACTGTGGCATGCTAGCATGTTTTTTTTTTAATTATCTCTGGGTGGATCCTTTTGATATGACCTGGCTCCACCACGGACACAGGTAGTGCATTGTGAATCTATCTGATAACCGATAAGTCTTGATGGTAGCCTTGCTGTTTCATCAAACTGAAAGTGGCATTCAGCTCAGCACACAATGGTGCATGCAGTAAACCTCCTCTGGTATTGTCATTGTTGTCGTTGGCTTATTCTGTATAATGTATCACCTCTATGTCTATGTCAAAATAATACATACCAATCACATGTAACCTTTCTGAAGGCATCATTGTGGCCAGGTACAAAGAGCCAAGTACCTGCTTTCTGTAACGTACGCTTCCGATAATGCTGTTTGTCTTCAAATGTTCTTTGTTTCTCTAATGCTGCTTTTGAGTTCTCTAACTCACATCACAGAGAGGGTAAATCAGCCCAGCATCAATCCCTGTGCTATTGACACTAATCTAATGCACAGCGACAAAGCCCCAAGCAGTCCCAGTTGCTGTAGGCTTTTCTCAGACCTTCTGAGAAAGTGTCACTCGAACCGAAACGCAAGCACTGATTTCTCTGCACAGATGCTGCCAGACCTGCTGAACATCTCCAGCAATCTCTCTGCTTTTTATTTAGACTTTTACACGCGTGTGGTAGCCTGGAGTTGCAGAGAGTGACAGGGAGAGGCTCCAACATCCTTTCTCCTCACCAGGAGTCCCTTTGTATCCCCTTGGCGTGTGTCAGAACGTTTCCCAGGTTGACACTAACCCTGTTAGGCTGCAATGTGACCACACCTTCCCTGGTCATCACGTCCTGGATGGGACTGGAACCCAGAGCGCCCAGCTCAGAGCCGAGCACTATGCTACAAAAACTTGGTTTGCATTCACCTTTTCAAGGATCTTTGATAGGGTAGCGAGGAACTGATGAGAGGGCGGGGTTTCAGAAACCTGCAGACATAGGCTTATGATCTTTGAAAGAAAGTAGCTATACCGGTAATTAGGAGGGTTTTGTTTCACACAGTGAAACACGTTGTGTGTGAAATGATGATGGAGGCAGAATTAATGATAGCTTCCAAATGAGAATGGATTAGCCACTTGGAAAGCAGACAAAGCACAAGGTTTCTGCTAAAGTGTAGGGCTAATTGGAGAACTCTTGGACACAATGGGCTGAATGGCCTCCTTCTGTGCTGCTGGATGCCATAACATGACAACACCCATCTGAAAGGGAAGGCAAGACTTAAGGTGAACCGTTATCAAAAAGGTAGGCACAGACCTGACGGGCCGATATGTCTCTTTTGTGCTGTGTGGCCCTATGACGCTAAGGTAATCTACAACTCTACGATTGCACCGCTGGCATATGAGTCCTGCATGGGTGACAGGCTGAGTCACAGAATCATAGTGGAGGCTGCTCAGCCCATCGAGTCCACTCTAGCTTCTCGAAGGAGCCTGGAATTGTTGTTGAAAGCTCCATGGTAGAGTGAGGTCTGAACCAACTACTCTCTTAATCCCAGATGTGACGGTGCTAGAGATAGACAAGAGAGGCTGCAGAATAAAAGGCAAATTTGTTGATTGGTCTGGAAGCTGTTGATCAGGGCTTTGGAGATTGTTCCATAATTCCAAAGATCTTTGTTAACGAGGGATAGTAAAGACTTTGAAGCGTAAATCTTCCACTTCTGAGCTTGATTGTAGGGCAGTGTGACCAACAGCAATGTACACTGGAAAATCAGACTGATAGAGTTGTAGAGATGTACAGCACAGAAACAGACCCTTCGGTCCAATTCATCCATGCTGACCAGATATCCTAAATTAATCTAGTCCCATTTGCTAGCATTTGGCCCATATCCCTCCAAACCTTTCCTTTTCACATACCTATCCAGATGCCTTTTTAACAATGTAATTAAAGATGCTGGGAGCTTCCATCCATTATTTAGCCCTGCTCATAGGGAAAGGTGCTGTCACAGGAAACCAACTGCTGGAACATAACCAAGTAAAAATATAAAGGCCCAGATCTTTCAGGTTCCTGATTGTTGCACTTTGGAAGACCATACAAAATGCTCAAACTCCTGATGGGCATTCTCCAAATCCTGGGATCCTTGAAATAACTCTACAATTCTCAGTTAGATTAGAGCCAGAAATTTTAGTCAGCTTTGGTCTACTGACTTGATGGTTACTGAGAAAATGTTAGACAGAAATGTCCTAACTTCCTAACTCATCTAACTTCCGATAACTATGCCCACAACTCACTCCCAGCCCCAACTCTCTGACTCCCTCCTGACTCTAATAATTCTTCCACCCCTCCCCCAACCATTTCCCCCAGTCTCTGCTCCCAAATCCCCAGTTAGCCCCAACTAACCCTCAACTCCTCCAGCGTGAGTTTCCTCCTGGTGCTCCGGTTTTCTCCCACAGCTCAAAGATGGCAGGTGGAATGGCCCTGCTAACTTGCCCCGTTGGGTACAGGATGGTAGGAACTGCAGATGCTGGAGAATCCGAGACAACAAGGTGCAGGGCTGGATGAACACAGCAGGCCAAGCAGCAT
>NC_063369.1:13544292-13550840 GCF_021869965.1 Rhincodon typus | reverse complement strand
ATGCTGCTTGGCCTGCTGTGTTCATCCAGCCCTGCACCTTGTTGTCTGGGTACAGGATGTGCAGGTCAGATGGGTTAGCCGTGGGAAATACAGGGTTACAGGGATAGGATAGGGTAGGGGGTGGGTCTAGGGGGAAGCGCGCTTTGGAGAGTTGGTGTGGCCAAATGGTGTGCTTCCAAGCTGTAGGGATTCTATGACTCACCTTGCCCAGACTCGTTCTCCAACACACTGTAAAGCTGTTTGAATGTCCCAGAAGTTAGTTAGGAATGGACACTGCCCAGAATGCACCTTCCAGTGCTGTGAAAAGAGATTGTCTTAACTTGTCCAAGGCTGACAATGCAGCACCAGTGAAAACAATTCCACCCAGTCACACTCTGCATTTCCAAAAAGACAAGCATCAGAAGTCCCAGCCAGAAACATCCAGCCTGGTGCCAAGCTTTTGGAAAGGAATGGGAGCAAGCTGAAGGTCATCACAAATTTCCTGAAGATCCAGGCCACCATTTGCACGTGGCTGAGGCAATAACGAAGAATAAGTCCTTGCCGCACAGAAAGAGGCCATTCAGCCAATCTTACCAGTGCTGGTTCTGCAGAAGAGCCGTCGAATCAAATCCACTCCATGTGCATTATCCCTATCTCACTGCGATTTTAATTTTCGCCAATTTCAAGTTTTTGACCAATTTTCTTTTGAATACTGCTCTTCGATCTGCTTTCTCTTCAAACAGTTCCAACTGAATTTGAAATTCTACCTTAACTGCAAGATCTGTTATTCGTTACACGTTCTTAGATCTTTAAAAAGAAAAATCTTGTTCTTGGCCAGATTCCCAATGCACTGCTCGAAGATACAATTCTTGAAGTTTTCTACAGATTTGTATTCCATGTTACCCTGACCCATCTAAGGATACAGGGTAGGCCATTTAGGACTGAGATTAGGAGAAATGCCTTCACCCGGCCTCAGTGGAATTCTCTGCCACAGAAAGCGGTTGGGGCCAAATCATTAAATGTTTTCAAGAAGGAGGTCAATATATTTCTTAGGACTAAAGGGATGAAAGGGTATGGGGAGAAAGTGGGAAGAGGGTACTGTGTTAAATGAAGTAGAGGTGCTGGTGTTGGACTGGGGTGGACAAAGTTAGAAGTCACGCAACACCAGGTTATAGTCCAACAGGTTCATTTGAAATCACAAGCTTTCGGAGCGCTGCTCCTTCATCAGGTTAAGTAAAATGAATGTATTGAATGGTGGAGCAGGCTGAAAGGGCTGAATGGCCTTCTCTTGTTCCTATTTTCTATGCTTCTATGATTTTTGCAGTGGTCTCATGCACTCCCCTATGAGGCAAATCTATATTTAAATCTTCCTCCTTCTTGTTAAAAATAGGAGAAGTTAGGAAGTTACTTTTTGACTTTTTCCAGCTGCAATAAGGTGACACTTGCTGCACCTGACTTCTGCGGTAAAAGGAATTCCCCTGTTTTTGTGCTGAAGCTGCTGAATGTGCATATATATGACACCAAGTTCTTTCTTTTTTTCCCCATTCCATCACCCCTTCAAAAAGAGCCATTTGCCCTGCAAGTCAAATGGGTTGACTTTTGAGAAGTGAAACAAGAAAATCTTGTGACTTCCAGACTTGGCAGTGTGTTTTGTGGTCATGGTGTCTTTTCCAAGTTATTAGCCGGAAACAGCTGTCCCAGGGTTAAATGAAAGATTGTACGTCTTTAACAGTGAGCCATAACCTCTCTTGGCTTCTCAGACAGCCACTGATCCCCTTTCCCCTGTCAGGATGTCAGGTTAGTTCTTCCATTTTCTCCACTCCTAAGACAAATCTGTTCCACATATCCAAATTGATCCAATTGACAATGCATTCATCGATCTCACCCTTTCAAATTCAATTAACTCTGAGGGACGCAGAGTGTTAATCCACAGTGCAAAAAAGAAATGAAAAGAAAGGTTTTTTATTTCATTCAGGGTTATCACTGGAAAGGCTATCAGTTATTGCTCATTCCCTAATTTCTATAGAACTGAATACTTTGCTCAGTAATTTCAGACGGTGGTTGAGAGTGAGCCACATTGCTGTGGGTCTGGAGTCACTTGTAGGTCAGACAAGGGAAGGATGGCAGATTTCCTTCCCTGAAGGACATTAGTGAACCAGATAGGCTTTTAAAAATAAGCAATGCTAAATTTTTGGTCACCCTCACTGAGACTTTTCTTAAATACCAGATCTGTTAATTGAATTTAAATTTCATTAATTGCTCTGGTAACTGTAATCGGCCAGCTGGGCCTCATAGAGTGTGAGTTCCCTGATTGGGGCTGTTAACATGGTCCAAACAGGGACCCCTGGCTGACAGATATAAACAGGAGGATCTAGGGTTCTGTTCACTCCGAGAGCTGGCTCTGAGGAAGCTGGGTCAGGGCCAAGGACTCTCCACATGTAAATAAAGGGTGACCTGGTGGTGGCATACCCACCTCTGTGGAGTTATTTCAGATGGATTCAAACCCATGCCCACAAAGCATTAGTCTCTGGATTACTAATGTAGTGGTATTACTGCAACTGAACCCTATCAAAATCCAAATTTATATTGTATCTTCGGGTTGATCCAAAGCCATTGAAGCAACTCCAAAGAGGTGCTTCCCATGTCGGAAACTCTGCAGTCATTTAGAGCCGTTTTAACATTGAAGGCTGAATATTGCCCTATGGCTCTTGGTGTTATGGCCAAGATTTGCCCCTTAATCAAACAACTATGACCTGGTCACTACTGCATGAGGGGTTTACTGAATTAAAAGCGACTGCCGCATTCCCCACATGAAAATAGTATCAACAGCTCAAATGTACTTCACTTGCTGTAAATGGGCTGTGCGTTCTGAGACTAACACATCTTCTACCCTGTGGAATAGTGTCCAGCAATTTACAAGTCATATCTGCTGTTGTCTGAAGAACACAGTTAGTCTAGAGCCTTAGAGTCATAGAGTTGGAGAGCACAGAAACAGACCCTTCGGCCCAACTCGTCCATGCTGACCAGATATCCTAAACTCATCTAGTCCCATTTGCCAGTATTTGGCCCATATCCCTGTAAACCCTTCCTATTCATATACCCATCCTAATGCCTTTTAAATGTTGTAATTGTACCAGCCTCCTCCACTTCCTCTGGCAGCTCATTCCATACACGCACCACCCTCTGCGTGAAAAAGTTATCCCTTAGGTCCTTTTTAAATCTTACCCCTCTCAACTTAAACCTATGCCCTCCAGTTTTGGATTCCCCTACCCTGGGGAAAAGACCATGCCTATTCACCCTATCCATGGCCCTCATGATTTTATAAACCTCTATAAGATCACCCCTCAGCGTCCGACACTCCAGGGAAAATAGCCCCAGCCTATTCAGCCTCTCCCCATAGCTCAAACTGTCTAACCCTGGCAACATCCTTGTAAATGTTTTCTGCACCCTTTCAAGTTTTGCAACATCTTCCTATAGCAGAATTGAACGCAGTATCCCAAGAATGGCCTCACCAATATCCTATATGGCTGCAACATGACCTCCCAATTCCTATACTCAACTCACTGACCAATAAAGGCAAGTGTACCAAATGCCTTCTTCACTATTCTATCTACCTGTGATTCCAATTTCAAGTAACTATGAACTTGCACCCCAAGGTCTTTTGGTCAGCAACACTGTCCAGCAACTTCATTGCTTAACCACACCACTGGATTATGATTCGTCCTTCTGCACTGGTATCTCAGAGTCTCAATGCAATTTTGGAGGGCTGTATGTTGCATCATTGCTGTTCTCACAAGTTAGTATTGCCTGGAAGATTTTCGCCTCGGAGTTGTGCCCAAGAGGTATAACAAATGTCTTTGGTCTTTTGCAGTGTTTGTTTGGATTCAGTATGCTGTACATTCTGCAAGCAGTGGTGAGTTAAAATATCAAGATTGCGAGCTTTGAGCCTGAATAGCTGTGGGAAATAACGGAGTGGGGGGAGAAAAAAACGTTCTGAGAAGCTTAGATTTGGGTCACTTAAAACATGCTTGACTTTGTCATTCAGGTGAAGGCGATTACTTGCCCATAAATCTCCTAAAGCTCAGAGATAGCAAGAACTGCCGATGCTGGAGTCAGAGATAACACAGTGTGGAGCTGGAGGAACACAGCAGGCCAGGCAGCATCAGAGGAGCAGGAAAGCTGACGTTTTGGGTCGGGGCCCTTCTTCAGAAATGGGGGATCTCGACCCGAAACGTTGGCTTTCCTGCTCCTCTGATGCTGCCTGGCCTGCTGTGCTCCTCCAGCTCTGCACTGCATTATCTCCTAAAGCTAAGAATGGGGCTTTCGAATCGCCATGTAATATTGCTTGGCATAAAATTTAGCACATTCTGTGAAACCCACCCTGGCCATTTTGAACGAGTGCGGCAATTGATAAAAACAGCCAAAAAGACGGGCAGAATAACATCGCAAATTGTTTGAACACACTTACCTTACTGACAGTTCAGTGGGCAAGAGTCTCGCCTGGGCTTCAGAAGTTTGGAGAGTTCAGAGATCAAAGCATATAAACAAGGCTGGTCCTGCAATGCAGTGCTTCACTGTCAAACAGCCTGCCTTCTGAGCCCCTTGTACACTGTGAAAGATCCTCTATCGGCTAAAGGAGAGCATGGGTCTGTTCACATCCTGTGTGTGGGCAGCATTTATCCCTCTAACTGAAACAGTCACTGTAATGTTGCATTTTCCTTTCCTTCTGACAGAACTCTCTGTGCACCAATCAGCTATCATTGTCCCTTACACTGGAGCAGGGATTGTACCTTAAATGTACCTTGGCTTGGTTGGAATGTTTTTCAGTTGAACCTTGACCTCAAGAAAGTTAAATACGAATCCACAGCTCCTGCAATCAGCAAGGGAGTGACCAAACAGTGAACTGCCCATTCTGTAACCGGTTCCCCAAGGGTAGTATCAGGGTCATTGCTTTTTCAGGCAGATAAATGACTTGGACACTAAAACACGGGTCAATTTCTCCCCAAATCCGGCAAACGCGGAATCTAAACCAAAAAGAAACTCAAGAATCAGAAACAAAATCAGAAATTGCTGGAAAAACTCAGAAAGCAGAGTTAACATTTCAGATTCGGCGACCCTTCCTCGGAACAAAGGTGTGGCAAACAATGAGGGAGATACCAGTCAACTGTCACAGGACATGGGTAATTGAGCACCATAGGCAGGCAAGTGATGGAATTTCGTGTGCAGAAGTGTAATGTGATGCATTGATAGAAGAGATAGGGAGAGACAATATTAGAATTAGAATTGAATTAGCTTTATTGTCACTTGCACTCACCTGGGTACAGTGAAAAGTTTACAAATCGCCACTTATGGCTTCATCTTAGGCACCTAGGTACCTTGGTACAGATTCTTCAGTACAAATTCTTAGGGAAGAAAAATAAAAAAGCAAAGAAATAAAAGATCCAGCAATACATTAGAAAAAGAGAGAAATAAGAGTTCAGAACAACAGTCCTTTCATCCACACCGCGCTGAGCTTCATCTCGAGGCCGGGACTTCGAGTCCACGCTGAGGCCGGGAGCTTGAGTCTACACTGAGGCCGGGAGTTCGAGTCCGCGCTGAGGCCAGGAGTTCGAGTCCGCACTGAGGCCGGGAGTTTGAGTCCACACTGAGGCCGGGAGTTTGAGTTCTCACTGAGGTCGGGAGTTCAAGTCCACACTGAGGCTGGGAGCTTGAGTGCACACTGAGGCCAGGGGTTTGAGTCCTTGCTAAGGCTGGGAGTTCGAGCCCACGCTGAGGCCGGGAGTTCAAGTCCACACTGAGGCCAGGAGTCCGCGCTGGCTTTCACCCCAGACATTGGCGATGCTGCCTAAGAGCGGGAAGTAAAAAGATGAAAAGCAAGAAGAGAGAGAAAAAAAGAAAAGAAAGGGACAGAGTGGTCAAGCTTTGGCTCAGCGGTCCTACTCTACCACCATCTTGACACAGTTCCATGCAATGCAAATGGACAAAGGAATTTGAGAGATCATTGGAAGGTGACGGCACATTGCAGAATTGGTACAATGCAGAAGGATTGCACAATGGACAATTCAGCCCATCGTGCCTGCACCGATTCTTCAAATGAGGATCATTACTGAGTACCAACCTCATGGCTTTCCCCCCAGCAACCCTTACACATGACTATTCCAACTAACTATCCAACCCCCCCTTTCAATACTTCAATTGAACCTGCCCCCTCCCCCACCTAAAATACTCATGGAGTGAAAAAAAATTTCTCAGATGACCTTGGCTTTGATGCACATCACTTTAAATCTACACCCTCTCGCGTCTGTTTGCTTCACAAATAGCAACTGGTTCTTTTCCACCAACCTACTGTATCCAACATCTCTCAAATCTCCTCTGAGCCTTCTTCTCTCCAAGGACAACAGCCTCCAACTTCTTCAGTATATCTTCACCAATGAAGTTCCACATCCCTGGAACCGGTCAAATTTAGATTTATAGATTTAGGTTTATTGCCCCATGTATATGTTTGTAGCTGTGTCTTCCTTTTTCCACATTAATCCTCTTTTTAATCCATATTCACTTCACCTTTTCTC
>NC_063369.1:13508470-13544282 GCF_021869965.1 Rhincodon typus | reverse complement strand
GGTGACAGTTTCTTCGGTAAGACATTTATTCCTCAACTTCTTTAATAGCTCCTTCAATGTTTTTCTCCAAAATAGTTATTATTCATAAAGAACATGAAGGCTTTTAGCTCTATTGCTAAAACAAACCCAAATGCCACTTATTTGTCCGAAGGAAACGTCTCACAGACCTCATTTATTTTCTGAATTTGCGGTTCATGCAGCAGCCTGAGAGTAGGAAGTGGAGAGTTCACTTAGACCCGTGGACATTTATAGCACAGGAGGAGGCCACTCAGTGCACTATGGTAGCATCAATCAAAAAGATCTGACGACAGTGGTCTCATTTTTCAGCTCTTGGCCCAAATCCCTAGAGGCTACGGGAATGCAAGTAAATATCTAAATACAGTTTAAATATTACAATAGTTTCTGACTCCACCACCCAGTTCCAGACTCACTAAAATAAAATATTCTCAACTCTTAGGCTTCCATTTCTTACCTTAAATCTATGCCTCCTGGATACTGACCCCACTACTAATGAATAAAGTGCCTTGCTATCTGTGCTTCTCATAATCTTAAATATCTCTATGAGGTCCTAACCCTACCTTTAGCTGCTCCAATGAAAGCAGCCCCAGCTAACTTTCAGCCTTTCCTCACAGGCCAGACCTTGCAGCCTGGGTAAATCCCTTCTATCCCAATTGCTAAAGTCTCCATAGCTTCACTCTATTTTAGAGAGACAGTGTCGCCACACCTCAGGCAAGATTGAGAAAGAACACCTTTCCTGGTGCCCTCAGCCCTCAGAATCCACACTGTTAGTATCACTCCACATTACAACCCACCTACCTAGCCAACTGAGCCATGTGACCACCAGATAAAGTAGCCCATCGTTCCTATAATGTGGTAATTTATGTTCTACCCTTCCCCAGCCAAGTTTCCCCTCTGCTCTGAAGTGTCTGAGGGCCCGCAATTATTTTGGGGTTCAATATTTTGAAAGATGACAGATAGCCTTCACGCTGAATGAGTCCAGAAGTACAGAACAGCTGAGACCCAGTCTACCCAGTCCAGACAATCACACATTTCCACGTGATCAGGAGCTGGGCTTTCCCTGCACACAATCACAAAGGCCAATCAGTCCTAAAACAAGACCCTTCAAACTCACCACCGTGCAGGAATCAAGGAGTCAACTCTGAGTTGGCTTGTGGCATCTTTCAGCCGTTGTCTGAAATTTTTTTGAGTTCACGTTCACATCACACTACAGAGATTCAAGGCTGAAAATCAAGGGTGACACTCCCAGAGGGCTGCTGAAAGAGTGCCACACTGCCAGAGGTGCCATCTTGCCCCACCCTCAGGGATGTGCTGAAGTTCTTGTGGTGGCATTTCAAAGAAGAGTGAACGAGTTGCCTGTGATCTCGTGACCTATGTGTATCATTTGACCAATAAAACAAGAAAGGGTTTCACACCAACAGTGTAAAAAGGAACCCTGTAACTTTACAGAATATAAGAAACAGTTGATGTCCGACAATAGACTCTAGAGACTATGGATTTGTTTTCTTGATCATTTCACCTTTATTACAGACAATGCAGATTTGGATTCTATGTGCGGTCTTCATGCACAATATTTCAAAGCAGACGGAGGTCACTACTGTATGTGTGAGGAAGGGTACGTCTCAACTTCAGGAGAACTCATCTTTCACAGTCCAACAGAGTGTAGAAGTAAGGGTGTTTTTTATTGTTGAGAATCCTTGGTGCTGGGCTAAGCATTTTTTAAAAATATTCATTTAAATATAAAGACAGGAAAAGAATGCAGTAATGCTTTGCTTCCCTCGCAACATTGGAGGGAGTGCAGCATTACTTCATCATTTAGCTCAGGGCTGATCTGTTGCTCAGGTCCATTTTTATCTATCATTGTTGTATGTCCCTTGAGACCTCTAACAAACTAAAATCTATGAACATCAGCATTTCAATCTCCCATTGTCCTTCCCCTAATCCACAGCCAGGTATGGTGGAGAGTTCCAGACTCCTCACTGTAAGGGAGTGCTCCCTTGATTTGCCCGCTAAATGGTCTTTATTAGGTCAAACCATTTGGTAAAGTATGAAACTACACTCTTGTACTCTTTGTGATCTTTAATTTATTCACAAAGCACATCATTTCATACATTTGGTTCCTTCCCAGTAACTCTGGGTGCTTTATTAAGTAGGCTGTTTGACTCCTTATTTTAATCATGGAATTCACCTACCATTAAGAAGCTAGCTTTTATTTTGTCTTTTTAATCTTTATCCCCCCACCCCAGTGGGAGTAGGTTTCTCCACCTCTGCTTATTAAAGGTGGGAGGTCATGGTGTAGTAGCTATATTACAGGTTTAACAAACCACAATTCCAGGCTAATGTCCTGGAGGGAAGAGTTTGAATCCCACCAATTTGCATTTGATATTTTACAAATGCTGACCTAGTGATAACCACTTCTAATTGTTGTAAAAACCCATCTGATACATAATGACTCCTACCAATTTTTATAGATGCACCATAGAAAACATCCTATCTGGTTGCATCACAGCTTGGTATAGCAACTGCTCCTCCCAAGACCGTAAGAAATTACAGAGAGCTGTGAACACAAACCAGTCCCTCACACAAACCAGTCCATCACACAAACCAGCCTTCCTTCCATTGACTGCATCTACACTTCCTGCTGCCTCGGAAAAGTAGCCAACATCATCAAAAGCCCCTCCCAACCCAGTTATACTCTCTTCCACCCTCTTCCATCAGGCAGAAGTTACAAACAATTGATAACACATACCAACAGATTTAAGAACAGCTTCTTCCCCGCTGTTATCAGATTTATGAATAGATCTCTCACATAATAGAGTTGATCCTTCTCTGCATCTTCTCTGTAACTTTAACACTATATTCTGCATTTTGTTCTATTACCCTGACTTACTTATGTAAGGTATGATTTGTCTCGTTAGCACGCAAAACAATATTTTTCACTGTATCTCCTTCCTGGTGAGAATAATAAATTAATTCAAAATGTTTTAGGGAGGGAAATCTGCCATCCTTACCCAACCTCTAAACCCACAGAATTGTCATAGACTCATAGAGTCATACAACACAGAAACAGACCCTTTGGCCCAACTCATCCATGCCAACTACGTTTCCTAAACTGAACTAGTCTACCTAGCCCATATCCCTCTAAACCATTCCAATCATGTGCCCATCCAAATGTTGTAATTGTACCAGCCTCTACCACTTCCTCTGGCAGCTCATTCCATACAAAACAACCCGCTGCATGAAAATCTTGCCCCTCAGGTCCCTTTTAAATCTTTCCCCTGTCACCTTAAACCTATGCCCTCTAGATTCAAACTCCTCCACCCTGGGAAAAAGCCCTTGGCTATTCACTTTATCTATGCCCCTCATGAATTTATAAACTTCTATAAGGTTACCCCTCAGCTTCCAACGCTCCAGGGAAAAAACTCGCAGCCTATCCAGCCTCTCCCTATAACTCAAGCCTTCCAGTCTTGGTAACATCCTTTCCTGTTCAATAACATGCTTCTCATTGCAGGGCAACCAGAAATGTACACTGTACTCCAAATGTGGCCTTACCTAATATCTTGTACAGCCATAACGTGACTTCCCAACTCCTGTACTCATAGAGTCATGCAGCACAGAAACAGACTCTTCTGTCCAACCAGTCCATGCCCACCATAATCCCAAACTAAACTAGTCCCTCATGTTTACTCAGGGCTCTGACCAATGAAGACAAACATGCCAAATGCCTCCTTCACCACCCTGTCTACCTATAATTAATGTGGTTGATTCTTAACTGCCTTCTGGGCAATAAATGTTGGCCTAACGCAGTGCTGCCTACCATCCATGAATTAATTTTAAAAATCCATACATCATTTTTAATTTCTGTAACAGTTTGACACTGGACTTTAAGAACGCAAGGTAATAATAGCCTAGTTACTGCAAACTGTTCCCATAACTAAACTCTCCAGTGGGACAGAATATATTATTCCTGATCTGACTAACGTGAAGATTTTGGCCCACTGGAGAAAAACTTGGCAGAATTTGATACAGATATGGTCGCCCCCAACTCCCTGATGCTCCCAATCTCCTGCCATGCAGCAGGGTGAAAAGTTGGCAGAGAACCCACCTCCAATTGGGCACGTTCACCCCAGTGCCATCTTGGACCCATTGAACCATCCGTTGACTTGAGATAGGACTTGCACCTCTGTCTCCAGATCAGAAGCTATGAGTCCTGCAGCGAGTAACTCATCTCCTGATTCCCCAGAGCCTGTCTACATTCAACAAGGCACAAGTCAGGAGTGTGAAGGGATACTCCCCACTTGCCTGGATGGGTGCAGCCCCAACAACACTCAAGAAGCTTGACATCGTCCAAAGACAAAGCAGCCCGCTTGATTGGCACTAGATCCACAAATATCCACTCCCTCCAGCACTGACGCTCAGTAGCAACAGTGCGTACTATCTAGAAGTTGCACTGCAGAAATTCACCAGGGCTCCTTAAGCAGCACCTTCCAAACCTACGGCTACTTCCATCTAAAAGGGCAAGGGCAACAGATACGTGGGAACACCACTGCCTTCAATTTGTTCTCCAAGCCACTCACCATCCTGACTCGGAAACATATCGCCATTCCTTCAGTGGTTAAAATCCTGGAATTCCCTCCCTCATGGCATTGTGGGTCTACCTACATAAGGTGGAGCATAGCGGTTCAAGGAGGGAGCTCAGACCCACCTTCTCAAGGGCAGTTATAGATTGCAACAAATGCTAGCCCAGACTGAGACACCAACATCCCACAAGTGAATTAGAAATAAAATCGGTGAGGAGATGCCACCCAGTCTAATGGGGTTGGTGGCCAATCCCTGAAAGTAGCTTGATCCAATGAGTCCAGGGATTTCTGAGGCCGGGCTGGCTACCCTGGGTGGGGTGAGGATGGGGGCGCGAGGAGTTGTTCGTCAGGGTGTGGAATGTATGTCAGGGTGGTTGGGGAAGAGGAAACATGAGAAGGGGTAGGACTAGCATGGGCGTGGCCTCATTGGGCTCAAGATGGTCCAAACAGAGGTCATTCCCAAAAACCACCACACTGGAAAAAATGGCTGCCACGTGGTAGGGACATCTCCCATAATGCATCACTTCCCGCAGTGGCAAGTGGAGTGCCATCAGTTTGCTGTTTGAGAGCCCTGATTGGTAACATTGCCACAGTGCCAAATTCTATTAACCTCCCATCTGACAAACCCTCCTCCCTGCTTGAAAAAATGTTCTTCGTAGAGTGGGCATCAAAGGGTCAAATTTGGCTCATTGGTTGGCATTGAACTCTATGTCGTCGGATCTGAAGCCCTAGAATTAGAGTGCATAACCCTTCAAGGAAGTGCTGAAATATCTTTCAGATGAGATGATAAACTGAGGCCCTGTCGGTCTTCAGAGGAGGGTGTAAGATGTTTCATGGCCCTACTTCAAGAGGATTCTCCCTGGTATATTGGTCGATGCCAATCTCTTTCAACCAACCTCATTTAAACCTAACAGATCACCTACTTAGCATCCTGTCTAAAGGATTATGGGAAACGTGACAATCTCCACATAGACCCCATGTTTTAAATGTTGTAAAACACAATCAGAATATTGATAAACCGATCAATCAATCCAATTGATCCTCAATAAAAACAGAAAGTGCTGGAAAACCTCAGCAGGTCTGGCAGTACCTGTGGCAAGAGGAATAGATTTAACATTCTGAATCCAAAATGAATCTTCTTCAATTCTTCAGACTCTTCAGTTGAAGAGCAATACTGGACGTGGAACCCTGACTCTGTTCCCCTCTCCACAGATGCTGCCAGATCTGTTGAGTTTCTCCAGCACTATCCCTTTTGGTTTCTGGCATCCGTGGTATTTTCCTTTATTTAATTGTTCCTTATTTCAACTTCAGGAAATGTTTCAAAAGTCTTAGAAGAGACAAGAAACCTGGACACGTTTATTCTTCAACTGAGCCAACAAGATTTGCAGAAAATATCTGTGGTGGTGAGTAATTGATATTTTCCCAAGTTGACATATTCCAGATTCTACTCTATGTTAGCAGGTGACTGGTGAGTCCAGGAAGCCTTAGAGATGGCAAGTAAAGCAGAATGAACCCTTTTGGCTTTCTGCTGTGGCTCAGGAGGTTAGCTGTGTGTTGCCGGTCAGAAGTGCGTGGATTCATTTCCAGGGACTTAAGCACATGATACTCACGGAGGTTCTCCACGCGATACTGAGGGAACGCTGCTCTGTCATTTTGATGAGCTGCTAAGCCAATGCTATATTGATGAGATGGGTTGAATGGCCTCCTCCAATCTTGGGGCTGGGATCTTATGGGCGCAGGAGGAGCACCACTGCTGGAGTTGTACTTAGGCAGACTTTCCGTCACCTGGAGAGAACATCCAGCAAAACTTGGGAGAGCCCTCGAGATCTGGTGACCACCCTGATCGCTCCCTTCCCTTCCCTCAGCAGCGACCAATTTCCCCCAAACATCAACCCTCACAACTCTACCCAGGCCCTCAATGGCCACCACACTTCCTTAGAATCTTACCCCATTGACATCTGGTTGCAGTCCCAGCACTGACCACGGCTCCCGGTGGCGCTACTGCGACCAATTGGCAGGTCACTCGAGGGGGTGCAACCTCATCCCTTAAAGGGACGAGGGTTCTGACTGTGAGCAGTTAATTGCAAGTAAAATCTGTGAGATCAGAAATCTCGCAAATGGCCAAGCCTGGGGTACCCCTGGCCAGTGGAACATGACCTGTTAAATCCTGGTCTTTCTTTCTAGCCATCCCCTCAAGCTAATGTAAAAACATCTGAAGGACAGAGTATTCTAGTCAATGGTTAAACTTTTACTGAAAGATTAATTGATACCTTGTTTGTGGGATCATACTGTGTACATATTCTCCTACTTTGCAATATCGATTGAACTTCAAATATGTCTAATTGGCTGTAAAATGTTTTGGCATGTCCTAAGAGTATGAAGAACAGTGTAGAATCTTTCCTCACCTCAAACCTCAGGTTTTTTTTAATTTGTTGGCGTGTGGTTTAGTTCACTCAGAAGATCCAAGTTGCTATGGTAACGTGCATGCAGCCTGGAGCTATGGATGGCGATGGGGGAGGCTGTGATTTCTTTCCCATGACCCTTACTGCCTGTCATGGTGTATGTCAGAAAGATTCGCAAGTTGACAATCAACCTGTTTGGCCACATTATTAAAGCAACCTCCTTGACCATCAAGTCCTGAAGTGGGATTTGAACCCAGAGCTGGAAATAGAGACATGCTGCCAAAATTCACCATCCTATGTCATCAGGACAGATGCAAGAATGCCAACAATTTATTTTACATGAGAAAGGAGTACTGGTTGGTTGGCAAGGTGGTTCAGATTGGTCAATGTGTTGCATGGGAATGTATGGAGGGTCTTTCCCCCATCCAGTAGAGGCTATCATCAAACATATATGGCAGATGCTGATGTAATGGGTCTGCACATCCCTTGGAAGCTGCACAGTGAATGATCCATTTTGGCAAACATTGGCCTCTCTTTCAGTCACTGCTGCTAACTTTAGCATCACTGTTTAGCGTCAATGTTCGATTGTCAGGGACAAATGGAATGGTGGAAATCTGAAATTGCCGGCAAAACTCAGCAGGTCTGGCTGTGTCTGTGGAGAGAAAGTGGAGTCAAAGTTTCAGGTCTACTGCCCCTTCTTCAGCACTGGAGTAAATGATAGGTGGAAATGGAGTCCAGAGAGGGAGAAAAACATTGGGGCAAAGACAAAGGACTGACTAAGGATCAGTCTGGGAGAATGAACAGATGCCAATGGGGACCATTAATGGCTGACAAAGGGTTGTTGGTGGTGGTAGCCCACAAGGCCTGGTGTTTGCGGGTTGGGATAAAGACATGGGAGAAGCTACTCAGGCCCTAAAATTATTGAATCCGATATTGAATCCAGAAGGTTGCAGGGTCCCCAAGTGGAAAATGAGGTGTTGTTCTTCCAGCTTGTGCTGACCTTCCCTGGAACACTATGCCAAGCCCAAAGCAGACATGTTGGCCAGGGAACACAGTGGCATGGTGAAAATCACCTTTGACTATCATTTGAACTCTAAGCATCTTCCCTCTCTGCATGCTGCAACTGGGTGATTGGAAATGAAGTGTAGCTGGAGTCTGCTTCACATATTGGCCCCTTCGATATTGTAGTGTCCAGAAGACATGGACATCATGCTTTTGCCCTTCGAATTGACACTGACTCCACCCAACCCTGGACATTGTCCCAGTCACTTTCTCGTCACTAATGAGGCAAGTTGATGCATTAATGAGGCATTTTAACAAGCTGCTATGCCCTTAAACTGGCAACTCACCACTGATTAGTGAGAAACTCACTCCCAAAATTGAGATGGGCCTTCCTGGACTTCTAGTTTGATTCAACCACATTTCTTACCATATGGCACATCACTCAGACCCCTCAAGGATCCTAATCATTGTTACCAGAGGGAGGCGATGGCCTAGTGATGTTATGGCTAGACTGTTAATACAGAGACCCAGGTAATGGTCTGGGTATATGGGTTCAAATCCTGCTATGGCAGATAGTGGAATTTGAATTGAATTTTTAAAAAAATCTGGAATTAAGAGTCTAATGATTGCCATGGATTCAGTGTTGATTGTTAGGAAAAATCCATCTGGTTCACTAGTGCCCTTTAGGGAAGGAAACTACCATCCTTTCCTGGTCTGGCCTACATGTGACTCCAGACCCACAGCAATGTGGTTGGCTTTTAACTGCCCTCTGGGCAATTAGGGATGGGCAATAAATGTTGGGCTGATCAGCAGCACCCTCATTCCACAGGTGAATGAAAAAAAACAGCCAGTATGTATTGATAAATAACTATGATTCAATTCCTGGTATCCAACTTCCTGTTTGTGCACTTGAACAGATGTCATTTGTTCATAGTTTTTGTTTGCTGAAAAGTGTAACTTTCTTGGAAGAATGTCCACTTTTTTACAGATATAAAACAGACCAACATGATGTTGATGTCCAATGTCAATGCTGTCCTTTAATCAATGGGTTTGGAGCACCTCGGGATAAATGCCTGCATTCTCTTTCACAGGAAATTGCTAATCTGACAGAGAGAATTGTCAGCAAGCTGCAATGGGAGAGCATGGAGCCTGGCACCAAACACACTGCAGCCTCGAAGCTGCTACAGACCATGTCCAGTTCAATGATGGCCGCAGCCTTGAATAAACCTAATGGGACGTTGACAACATCAACAGAGTCTCTGGGTAAAGCGCAACTGAATTGTAGTCCGAAGGCCTGTTTGCAACAGTACAGTGCACTGCCACTTCTCTCGCAAAGATGTCTTACACCAAGGACAGGGGGACAGTTTCACTGCTCCATAAGAGCATGGCTACTTTGAATCTTAACTTTCTTGACTTTATTCACTCATGGGATGAGGGCGTTGCTGGCTAGGTCAGCATTTATTTCCCAGCCCTAATTGCCCAGAGGACAGTTAAGAGTCAACCACATTGCTGTGGGTCTGGAGTCACATGTAGGCCAGACCGGGTAAGGATGACAGATTTTCCCCATAAAGGACATTAGTGAACCAGATGGGTTTTTCTGACAATTAACAACGGATTCACGGTCATCATTGGACTCTTAATTCTAGATTTTTTTTTATTATGGAATTCAAATCCACCATCTTCCATGGTAGGATTGAAGCTTGGGTCCCCAGAACATGACCTGGGTTCCTGGATTAACAGCCCAGTGATAATACCACTTGGCCATTGCCTCCGCTGAACTTCATCCACCAGCTTCTTGTGCTTAATCATCCAGCCCCAACCCAAGCCCTATAATGCTTAAAATAATTACAATGATGGCTTTGTTCATGTTTCTCATGCTTTACATTAAGGAGCAATAGATGGTTATAGCAACCATTTGAGGTGTTTGCCTCAGGTGTGACCAGAAACTATGCCAGCTTTTGTTCATTTTTTTCTCATACAACACAAGAAATAGATATAGCCGGCTAGATATAGTTCTTAAGGGAGAAACCAGGAACATGGGACTGAGTTCGATGATCAGCCATGATCATATTGAATAGTGGAGTAGGCTCAAAGGGCTGAATGGCCTACTCCTGTTCCCATTTTCCATGTTTTTTTAAAACCAAATTCAACTCTCTCCCCTGTCCCCATGTCTTTAATGTTCCCATGGTGCTAATCTTTGGAGTTACCACAAAAGCCTAGCCTTCTCAAATGTGCCCCTTACCTGAGGTGTGCTGACCCTCAGATTAAACTCACCACCAGATGTCTCTCTCTCTCAGAAATATATCGCTGTTTCTTCAGTGCCACTGGGGTCAAAATCCTGGAATTCCCTCCCCAAGGACATTGTGGGTCTACCTATAGCACATGGTCTGCAGCAGTTCGAGAAGGCAGCTCACCACCACCTTCTCAAGGGGCAACTGGGGACGGGCAATAAATGCTGGACCAACCTGCAACGCCCACGTGCCATAAGTTCAAAAAGAAACAAATGAGAGAAAGAGTTTTATTGTTGGCTGTCCTACATTTACACCTCACAGTTTTTTCTTAATCTCCTGCACAAGTGGTAGCATCTAAATTCATCTGATGAAAGTCTTATATGATTTAAACAAAGCCTGTCAGTCCCCTTTTATTTGGAGACCACAGCACCAACAACAATTATGCGCCATCAAATAATAATTGAGTCTTTGAGATTTTGATCAACGTGGTGTGCAGAATTCAACTGGAGGGAAAGCTGTGGAGTGGAGCATGTAGAGACGAGAATTTCTTCGCCTCAGGTGGAGTTCTCGAATCAGAATTAAACTCAGAGAAAAGCCCAGCAGGCCTGGCGACATCTGTGGAGAGACGAAACAGGGTATGACTCTTCTTCACAGAAGTAAGAGTCCCACCGAACTCGAAATGTTAACTCTCTTTCTCTCTCTCCACGGATGCTGCCAGACCTGCTGAGCTTCTCCAGCACTCTCTGCGCTCGCTCCAGATTTCCCGCTTCGGCAGTGTTATGTTTTTTCTCCAGTCAGAATGTTGGACCAGCAGATTGACAGTGAATGCCAGAATTTATCTTCCGTTAATAGTTTAATCATGGAATGAAGTATTCCAGACATTTCTCGTACTTTGGAAAACTTCACTTTTTTTGCTGAGAACATTGTGCCTGCACTCTCGGGAGTTTTAATGAGAGATGATCTAAACAAAACATGCACGTTTCTAAGGGACTTGAGACACAGATGCTGGGAGATGGTTTCAAATCTTTGGGAAATCTAAAACACCAGGGCACAGACTCAGAGTAAGGGATTGCATGCAGAACGTTGTGAAGCTTTGGAATTCTCTGCCCTAGAGGGCTATGGATTTTTGAAGATATTTAAAGCTGTTATAGATTCACAGAATCTTTGGTCCAAAATGCCCATCCTAAATTAATCTAGTCAGCATTTGGCCTGTATCCCTCTAAACCCTTCCTATTCATGTACCCACCCAGATGCCTTTTAAATGTTGTAATTGTACCAGCCTCCACCAATTCCTCTGGCAGCTCGTTCCATACATGTACCACCCTCTGTGTGAAAAAGTTGCCCTTTTGGTCCCTTTTAAATCTTTCTCCTCTCACCTTAAACCTATGCCCCCTAGTTTTGGACTCCTCTACCCTGGGTGAAAGACCTTGGCTATTCACCCTATCCATGCTCCTCATGAATTTACAAACCTCTATAAGGTCACCCCTCAGCCCCCGAGGCTCCATGGGAAAAAGTCCAATTTTTGGCCTCTCAAGGAACCAAGGGATATATATCGAGTGGACAGGAAGGTTAGATTAAAGTTAAAATTAGCCAATTTGATATTAAACAGTGGAATAGGCACAATCATCAAATCCTGCTTCTGTTTATACATATTAATGCTTTCATAGGTGTCCACTGTGGCTCAGGATGTAGCAATCCACTTCTTTGTCCAAAGTTTCAATCCCCAGCCCTGAGTGCTAAATGTAGTCTATCACTTCCAGTGCAGCACTGAGAGAGTCTCAGACTACCCAAGGTGCTGTCTTCCAGATGAGCAATGTTACACTATCGTGAAAAGCACGCCAATTCGTGCTGTTGTGCTGCGTATTAACATGGAGTCATAGATTCATACAGCAGGGAAACAGACCCTTCAGTCCAACCAGTCCATGCCAACCACTCCACTCCTATCCCAAACTGAGCTAATCCCACTCGCCTGCACTTGGCTCATATCCCTGCAAACATTTTTTATTCATGTACTCATCCAAATGTCTTTTAAACATTGTAAGTGTACCCACATCTACCTATTCCTCTGGCAGTTCATTCCACATGCAAAACACTCTCTGTGTAAAAAAATTGCCCCTCGGGGAGCCAATGGAAGTCAGATGTAGTTATGTCACCTTCCAGTGAACAGTATCTTCAATTTCAGTGCCCGTGCCCCCAGTTATCGTGTTCTGGGGGTGGGCTCGGGGGTGATTGGCAAGATGGTCGGCCGGGGAGTCATCCTAATTTCTGTCCCCCTACATCTGCCGAAAATAAAATCCAGCCTCTCCCACTGTTTGTGGGAGCTTGCTGTGCTTAAATTTCCAGCGTCATTTCCTTTCCCACAGCAAAACTCCATTTCATAGGCTTTGGGATATCTTAATGTCGGGAAAGCTGTGGTGCTGATACAAGATTGGCTGAGAAGGCTCAAAAGGCCTACTCTTTGATGTACTTATGGATCCCTTTTTGTTGAATTAAGTTGCGTTGTAGATGAAGTCAGGATTCAGACACCTTCGCTTATTTCCCCGAGATAATTTTGGACATCCAATATAATCCAAGATGATCGTTAACAGACAAATCACTCTGTGGTTCACATTTTCAGATCTCAAAATAAAGGTTCACCATGGAGACATTTCAGCAAATGAAAGGTTGATGTTAAATGTGAGGGGCAACAACATGGAACTTTACTGGAGAACAGCCATTGGACAAAACTATTCAGGTAAAACTGGCTAGCTTTACAACAACAACTTGGCTTTATGCAGAAACTGAACTGGACTAGCCACATAAACACAGTGGCTACAAGAGCAGGTTAGAGGCTAGGAATACTGCAGCTGGTAACTCACCTCCTGACTCCCATGTCCACCATCTACAGGGCACAGGTCAGGAGTGTGAGGGAATACTCCTCACTTGCCTGGATGGGTGCAGCCCCAACAACACTCAAGAGGCTTGACACCACCCAGGACAAAGCAGGCCGCTTGGTTGGAGCTCCAACCACTATCTTCAACACTCATTCCCTCCACCACTGATGCTCAGTAACAGCATTGTGTTCCATCCACGAGGGGCACTGCAGAAACTCACCAAGACTTCTCTGACAGCACATCCCAAACCCACAACCTCTTGTCTCTTTAAGGACAAGGGCAATAGATACATGGGAATAACACCACCTGCAATTTCCCCTCCAAACCACTCGCCATCCACAGTTGGAAATATATTGCTGTTCCTTCGGTGTCTCTGTGTCAAAATCCTGGAATTCCCTTCCTAAGGGCATTGTGGGTCAACCCACAGCACATGGACTGCAGTAGCTTGAGAAGGCAGCTCACCCTCACCTTCTCAAGGGGCAACTAGGGACGGGCAATAAATGCTGGACCAACCAGTGATGCCCATATCCTATAAAAAAAAATGAGAAAAAATAAAATCTTTTCAATGGAGGCTTGTGGAATAACGTCAGCCCAAGACTCAGTCACAAAAGAGGTGAACAAGAGTCCCACCCCGAAACGTCAGCCTTCCTGCTCCTCTGATGCTGCTTGGCCTGCTGTGTTCATCCAGCTCCACACTGTGTTATCGCTTACTCCAGCATCGGCAGTTCTTACTATTTCTAAGTGTTCTTTCTATCTCTCTCTTTCTTTCCTTATTCTGTCTTTTTATTTTTTCCATTTCTCTCGTTCCCCTTCTCCCACTTTATGACTATTCAAGCAGCATCTGTGTAAAGTAAGGAATGGTAAAAGAGTCGGAGAAAGTAGATAAGGAAATAGTAACAGGTGTAGCTCAAAGATCTTTAATCCATTCAAATCACTTGTCTCAAAGGGTCGTGAATCTGTGGAACGCAGTACCCCAGAGTACAATGGATGCTGGGACCCTGCGTCAGCAATGGGTTCTGGCGAGCGGGCAGGATCGTGGAGTCAAGGCATAGATGAGATCAGTCATGATGGTATTAAATGGCAGAGCAGGCATGAGGGGCTGAATGGCCTACTCCTGCTAATGTTCTTTTCCAGTCGATGGGCAGGAAACTCAATGATTTCTCACCCAGAGCTGATTTCTCCTGCACATTCGCCTTATATATCTAGGCCATTAACTCTGATCTTCTCTCCACACCTACTGCCCAACCGGCTGAGCGTTCCCATCTTCCAGTATTCACCTTATTTTGCGTTAGTTATCCTTCTGTCCGGTGTGGTCCCCATCTGCTCACCGCCCTTTCTCACTTTCCAGGTATCGCTGCTGTTGGTTTCTTTGCCTACAGCAACCTGGACTCCATTTTGGATGGGGATTTTGTGGATGAAGAATGCGGGAAAAGGGAAAAGATGGGCATGAACTACTGGATAAACTCAGATGTGGTGACAGTGACGACAGCAAATATGCAGAAAACCAAATTGCGCGAACCTGTCAACTTCACCTTGAGACACAATGAGGTGTGTTTCTTTTGAATTGTCCTTTGAATTTTGAGAGATTATTTGTTGTCGCTCACACAACCCTCTCGTATCAATCTCTGATCCAATGGCTTTCTTTCCCCTGTCCAGTGTGTGGTACAGAGCTAAAGCAAACCAGGAGGCTTCAGTTTTCACGCCCCAAGACCTAACTTTTCATTGACTTCCCCTGTTTTAAGTTTCAGTTGGAAAGCTTTAAGCTTCACTTCTGGTGAAGCAAAGCACAAAAATATGGAGATAAAATCTATTTCCTCATCTAATACGTATACAATCATCATATGGCCAGCCTTGTTTGGTGCTGGTTCTGCTCAAAAACAACATCAACCTGTCTTACTGCTCCTTCAAAACTCGACGAACTTCTTTTCTCTTCAGACGCTTATCCAAACCCGCTTGAAAGGTTCGATTGAACATGTCCCCGTCACACTGTCAGGTAATGTATTCCAGATTATTAATGATGTATTCCAGATCCTAACCACTCACTGCAGGGGAAGAAAAGGAATGTCCTCATGTTAAGGAAATAAGGGAGACAAATGGGGATGTTTTGCACCGCATGCACATTACCAGAGAGGAGGTGATGGCAGCCTTAAAACGCATCAAGGTATAAGGTCCTGAGGAGTGTTGTGGAACGGAGGGACCTAGGAGTATAAGTACGTAAGTTGTTGAAAGTGGCGTCACAGGTAGACAGAGTGGTGAAGAAGGCATTTAGCATGCTGGTGTTCATCAACCGAGTATTGAGTATGGGATTGGGACGTTATGTTACTGTTATATAAATCATTGATGAGGCTGCACTTGGAGTATTGTGTACAGTTTTGGTCACCCTGTTATAGGAAAGGCATAGTTAAACTGGAAAGTGTGCAAAGAAGATTTATGATGATGTTGCCAGGACTAGTAGGCCTGAGTTATAGGAAGAGGTTGGCCAAGATAGGACCGTATTCCTCGGAACGTAGAAGAATGAGGGATGACCTTATTGAGGTGTATAAAATCATGAGGGGCATAGATAGGATGAATGCATCTAGCGTTTATCCCAGGGGTCAGGGATTGAAACCTAGAGGGCATAGGTTTAAGATGAGAGGGGAAAGATTTAAGAAGGACCTGAGGGACAACTTCTTCATGCAGTGTGTGGTTCGTAATGTGGAATGGACTGCCAGAGAAAGTGGTTAAGGCAGATACAATAGCAACATGTAAAAACAATTGGATAGGTACATGGATGGGAAGAGTTTAGAGGGACGTGGGCCAAATGCGGGCAATTGGAACTAGCCGAGTGGGCACCATGGTCAGCATGGACCAGTTTGGGCCAAAGGGCCTGTTTCCATGCTGTATTATTCAATGTCTCTATGTTTGTATTGGCTAACCAATTTGTGCCCTCCAACTCTTCTGCAATATGAAACAGTATTCTGTTCAGTTTTCCAATAGAGTTACAGCTAAGCCAATTCCTTTCTTTATTCATTCTTCTGTTGTATTTTAATTAGAGTGTATGGATAAAGTGACTTTTGCTTCAAATCTGGTAGTTTGACCAATCAAATTGCATCCGAAAGGCAGCATTGTGCACTTTCCTATAAAATAAGAAAAAGTTTCTGTTCAAACTGGAGTGATTGCAGCTAATGTCAAACATGGTAATTTGGGAAGCTATCAATTCTCATGCAAGAATGATTGAAGGGAAAGACTTAACGCTGTTGGAATAGAAATTTCAGAATTTGGCCACTCATCCCTCTGAATTAATGCTTGAATCTTCCCATAGTTCGTTTTATCATAAGCTTTCACTTGAGTTAGTTCAATAATTATTTTTAATAAAGGCTATTGACTAATGAATCCCAATGACATGCCTATGGTTTCCAATAAATCGAGAGATTATTCATAAACTTTGAGTATGACTACCACCAATAACCTCTTGTAATCAGTTGGAGGCTTTCTAGAATGTACCTCAGTGCCCCTATACTGGAAGCATCTCCTGCTCACTATTCCTGCTACATGCAGACAGTGACTGAGCTCAGGTTTCGCTGTGATGAGTTCTGAGGTTGAAGAGCCACCGTCCATGCCAGTTGTGAGGATAGCTGCCTCTAGGAGGCACTGAAAGCCTACAGAACTGAGTCAAGATCTTGTGACAACTCAAGTGGTCTCCAAATGAATGAATAATCTCATCCAAATCTGAAAATAAAAAGGCACAGTCGCCTTGCCAGGGTCACACTGTCTGGTGCTGTCTTTTAAATATCTTTGCAAGTGCTTGCATTTGTGGGTCAGTTAGCTAGATGTCCAATTTATTAGAACCATGGAATAAAATCCCTACAGTGTGAAAGCAGGCCATTCGGCCCATCAAGTCCACATCTCCTATGCAGTGTAACCTGCGCGCCTTGCTCTATCTAAGCACCCTATGATCTGTTCGTTCTTGTTTGCTATGATCTGCCTATACTGCTCACAAAACAAAACTTTTCACTGTACTTAGGTACACGTGACTACAATAAATCAAATCACCAACCCTCCAAAGAGCATCCTACACAGACCCACCTTCGTACTGCTGCATTTCCCCTGGCTATCCCACCTGGCCTGCATATCTGTGGACACTATGTGCAATTTAGCTTAGCCAGTCCACCCTAACCTGTGCGTCTTTGGACAGTGGGAGGAAACCAGAGCACCCAGCAAAAACAGGGAAAATGCGCACAGACCACACAGACAGTCACTCAGGGCTGGAATCAAACCCAGGTCCCTGATACTGTAAGGCAGCAGTTCTAACCACTGAGCCACCTGTACTAACAGTCTAGGTCGAACTCCCACACAAGCTGGAGCTACCATGAAGGACTCTCCTTCTCAACCTCTCCCCTCACATGAAGCGCGATGACCCTCAGGTTAAACCACCACCAGTTGTATCTCTCTGGCTCAGTAGGACGATGTTGACTTGGATGTGCAGTAGTTCAAAGACCCATTTTGTAAATGTGACCGGAACAGTCAAGGTGACGAGTGCTGTGTGTTTGGTAACAGGAAATAACGTCTAAGAGAATTCCAGTTTGTGTCCATTGGGAAAATTCAAAGGAGAGAAGCTTCTGGTCTCCTGGAGGCTGCAAGGTGCTTACCTTCTCTCGAAACCGCACAACCTGTGGATGTTTGCACCTGGCTAACTTTGCAGTCCTGATGGCCCCTGCTGAAATGGAGGTAATGTATGTCAATTAAAATCTGCACAAGAAATAACACTCCTGCTGATTCCATCAACTTCTCTCTATGACTTCCCTCCTCACCATCCCTTCCTTCAGTCTTACAACCCTCTCCGATCTCTGCATTCCTCCAATTCTGGCCTCCTGTGCATTTCCCATCAGTGGCAGCTGTACCCTTAGCTGTTTGGGTCCTGAGCTCTGGAATTCCATCCCTAAATCTCTCTGTTGTAAAAGAACAATTGTATCTGAAAGGATTATCATGGCTGATATCTTTCTCAACCCCGTTCTCCTGCCTTCTCCTCATAACCCTTGATGCCCTTAACAATCAAGAACCTGTTTACCTCTCTCTTAAATACACTCAACGACTTGGACTCCACAGCCCTGTGTGGCAATGAGCTCCACAGATTCACCGCCCTCTGGCTGAAGAAATTCTTCCTCATCTCAGTTGTGAAGGGTCACTCTGAGAGTGTGCCCTGAGGTCCTAGTCTTTCCTGCTGGTGAAAACATCTTCACCACATCCACCCTATCCAGTATTATTTAGATTTCAGTGAGATTCCCCCTCATCCTTCTAAATTCTATCAAGTGCAGAACCAGAGTCATCATCCTCTGTTCATATGAGTAGCCCTTCATCCCTGGGATCATTCTTGTAAACTAGTCATGTCTTAGTGTTGATAAGTCCATGTAACTAACAATAATACCAACTTAATTTTACGTTGAGCCTGATAGCCTCACAAAAGACTGTTATGTAATGCAAATAGCTATTAAGTACTATGTAATAATCCTATCCTGTTTATCAGGATTGAGCATCCATTCTCCTGAAAGCTACATGTGGTCACCCTTTCCTCACTATGCTATCAATGACTGGGCTCATACCCATAAGAACACAGTGCCAGTCTATCCAAGGCATCTCATGTGGTTCTGATGAACATAGCCATCATATCCATGTGGACTGAGGTTGGATTTCACCATATATGCTACTTCATCATATATTTCACCTTGCTATCCTCACATAAAACACTCCTGAAAACCTATCTCTTTGACCAAGCTTTCAATGATCAACACCTTCTTCAGTTGATCACTGTCGTCATGAAACACCTTTGGTTATTTTATTGCATTAAAATTGCCATGTAAATGCAAGTTGCTGTTGAGTGTCCATGTTCCTTTCCTTCAGTGTCACCAAGAGATGCCTCCATCAAAACAATCCCTTAAAAAGTTCCACACCTTGTCTTCATCTCAAAGATTGCTCCAGTTAGAATCTATTCCAGTTCAGAAAGTGAAGGATGGGGCAAAAGGCAAAACCTAACCAAAATCACAAATGTACTCTAAAGTTGAGTTGTACAAACGTGACCTTCAGGTAGTTTGCAAGTTCTCTTGCAACTCAGGTCTATTTTCTGCTTTATTTTGTACTCGCTGATTCTGGGCTCTGCTTGAACACAATGGGCCTGGGATTTGCTGCTTTGGAGATGTGGTTAAAAAAAGCAATCTATTGTTAGCTTTTCTCCTATCCCATCATGATACCTGGTGTTGCAAGTGATTCCTTCTCCTCCAGTATTGCCTCCTTTCAAAACAGCTCACCTCACAATCCCAAAAACACAAATGAGATCATTCCAATCTCTCCGTGATTGCAACTCATTGCTCCATTCCCAATCTCCCTGCTGTCACCTCTTTGTGCATCTTTCTTTATTTGTTCACGTGGGTATTGCTCAGTCCTAATTTCCCTTGATCTGAGTCACTTTCTAGGCCATGTCTGAGGGTAGTTAAGAATACTTTGCTGTGTATCCGGAGTCACATGTAGGCCAGACTAGGCAAGGGTGGCAGATTTCCTTCCCTACAGGACAGCAGCAAACCAGATGGGTATTTTCAACAATCGACTGCATCATCATGATCATCACCAGACTGGCTTTTAATTCCAGATTATTTTTGTGAGGAATTCACATTTCGCTGTCTGCAGTGGTGAGATTCAAACCCATGTTCCCAGAATATTTAATAAAAACTGGAAGAACTGCGGTTGCTGTAAAACAGAAAGAAAAACAGAAATTGCTGGTAAAGCTCAGCAGGTCTACCAGCGCCTGTGAAGAGAGATCAGAGCTATTGTTTCAGGCCCGGTGACCCTTAGCCAGAACCCTTCTGAGAAACATTGAAACACAGAAGATAGGAGGAGGAGGCGACCATTCGGCCCTCCGAGCCTGCTCCGCCATTCATCATCATCATGGCTGATCGTCCAACTCAACAGCCTAAACCTGCTTTCTCCCCATAACCTTTGATCCCATTGACCCCAAGTGTTAAACCTCGCCCCCTCTTGAATACATTCAATGTTTTGGCATCAACTTCTTCCTGCCTGAACTCCAGTGAAAACAATCCCAACCTAGTCAATCTCTCCTCATACATCAGACTCACCATCCCCGGAATCAGCCTGGTAAACCTTCACTGCACTCCTTTGAGAGCGAGAGCATCCTTCCTCAGAAAAGGAGACCAAAACTGCACAAAATATTCTAGGTGTTGCCTCACCAAGGCCCTGTATAACTGCAACAACACATCCCTGCTCCTGATCTCGAAACCTCTCACAATGAAGGCCAACATACTATTTGCCTTCTTTACCGCCTGCTGGACCTGCATGGTTACCTTCAGCAACTGGGGCACAAGGACACCCAGGTCCCACTGCACACTCCCCTCTCCCAATTTACAGCCATTCAGGTAGTAATCTGCCTTCTTATTTTTGCTTCCAAAGTGAATAACCTCACCTGAAACGTGAACTCTGATTTCTCTCCACAGATGCTGCGAGACCCGCTAAGCTTTTCCAGCAATTTCTGTTTTTGTTCCTAAAATATCAGTCTGGGACTCTGGGTTACTTGCCTACTGATATCACCACTACACCACAGCCACTCTCAGCAATTTTCATGGAAAGCATTTGCCTGATTTAAATGAAAATAATCCTAAGCAAAGACATTGGTGACCTTAAACCTTTCTGCAATCTTTGACCCTGTTGGCCACACCATCCTCTTCCAATGTGTCACCTCCATTGCTCAGCTCGGAGACCTAGATTGGTTCCAGTCCTAACCCTCCAATGATATCCAGAACATCTCAACCAATGAGTACACCTCCCATTCCTGCCACCATTGCCTCTGTCACCTAAGGATCTACACTTGGCCCCCTTCACTTCTTGATCTGAAAGCTGCCTCTAGGTGGCATCATCTGAAGCTACGAGATCAGTGAGCTGTAGGCCACTCGGCCCCCCAACCCAGTTCCGGCTGCTTCAATTGTGGCCTCAACTCCTCCAGCTGCTGGCTTCCTGGTATTTAAAAGGGACCTAAGGGGCAGCTCTTTCACACAGAGGGTGGTGTGTGTATGGAATGAGCTGTCAGAGGAAGTGGTTGAGGCTGGTACAATTGCAACATTTAAAAGGCATCTGGATGGGTACATGAATAGGAAAGTTTAGAGGGATATGGGCCAAATGCTGGCAAGTGGGACTAGATTAATTTGGGATATTTGGTCAGCATTGGCAAGTTGAACTAAAGCGTCAGTTTCCATGCTGTACAGCTATACGGCTCTATAACTGCTTCATTAATCAAAAATCTACCTGAGTTTGCCTTATTGATGATGAACCTGATGCATCAGGGAAAAAGTGTCAAATTTCTAGCCAGCTGTATATTGTGTTTGTCCAGCTGGGCGAGTCAGCACCTTATTGTTGTTTTTGCAGGATGAATATGTCCTTCACCTGATCACTCTCGTTGGAGTCAGCCTCTCGCTCATCTGTCTCACAATTTCCATTGTCACATTCGCCTTGGGCCGTTCGATTCATAGTGAGACCCGAATCATTCACCTGAATCTTTCCATTAGCCTCTTCCTGGCAATATTACTGTTCGTAGTGGGCATTTCCAGGACAGGCCACAAGGTGAGGAATTCTGACCTGGAACTCACTCCTCTTCGGATCCACTTCTTAAGCATCAATGACAGTAGAGCAGCACTCGATAACTTCACTGCACAGGGACCAGGAAAGTGACAGGACACTAAACGTTAACAGGGACCAACGGACCATGGCAGGTTTGTTGGTTCAGCCGCGGGAAGTGAAGAATTGGTGATCACTGGTGTTTTGCTAATTGGGAGGCTGTTTCTAGTGAAGTCCCATAGGGGCCAGTACTGGACTCCCTAGATGGTTGAGCATCTCTTCTGAAATGAAGGGCCCATCATTGGAAAGTTTGCTGATGATATGAAGTTTGACTGGATACTTGATGGCAAGAGAAATACCTGTAGACTGCATGAAGCTACCAAATGGTCGGGTCAGGTGGGCAAAAAGGAAAATTGGCAAATCAAATTCGATTCGGGGAAGTTGTAAGGGTTTACGCATTGGGAAAGGCAAACAAAGCATGAGCTCACTTAACATAGAAACATAGAAAATAGGAGCAGGAGTAGGCCATTTGGCCCTTCGAGCCTGCACTACCTTTCAATATGATCATGGCTGATCATGCCAATCTCAGTATCCCATTCCCAGTTTTTCTCTTCATACCCCTTGATCCTTTTAGCTGCAAGGGCCATGTCTAGCTCGCTCTTGAATATATCTAACAAACTGGCCCTATAGCTCCCTGTGGGAGAGAATTCCACAGGTTCACAACTCTCTGAGTGAAGAAATCCTTCCTCTGCTCAGTCCTGAATGGCCTACCCCTTATTCTTAGACTGTGACCTCTTGTTCTGTACTTCCCCAACATCGGGAACATTCTTTCCACATCTAGCCTGTCCAGTCCCATCAGGATTTTATATGTTTCTATGATATCCCCCTCATTCTTCTGAATTCCAGCGAGTACAAGTCCAGTCGATCCGGTCTTTCCTCATGTGTCAGGGAACTGTTACTCATTACATGGCAGGATGATGAAACTTAAAAAGGAACACAGGCATCTGGCAACATCTGTGGAGAGAGAAACAGAGTTAATATTTCCAGCCCCATATGAGCCCTAGATTCACCTCTCTCTGATGAAGAAATTTCTCCTCATTTCAGTCCAAAAATGGCCTGCCGCATATCCTTAGACTGTAATCCCTGGTTCTGGATTCCCTGGTCATTGGGAACATCCTTCCTGTGTTTACCCTCTCTGGTCCTTTAAGATTTGTATAGGTTTTTGTAGAACTGGTGAAGAAGGATCACTGGACTCGAAACATCCACTCTGTTTTCTCTCCACAGATTCTGCCAGACCTGCTGAGTTTCTGCAACAATTTCTGTGTGTGTTTCAGATTTCCAGCATCCACAGTATTTTGCTTTCATCGAAGGTACAGAGGGAACTGGCAGTGTCTGTCTAGAGATCCCTGAAATGGCAGGGAAAAGCAATGAAGGACCCATGATATATTTGGAATATTTTCTGATAAAGTCCAAGGCCTAGAGTGTAAGAGTAGGTGGCTTTGCCAGAGCTGTATAATTTTCAAATTAGAGTACAGCTAGAATACTATGTACAGTTCTAATCAGACCATTACAATAAGGACTGATCACACTGGGCAGGTTACCAAAGTGATTTATAAGGATGAGCTCTGCAGAAAGAGTGGATAGGCTTGAGTTATCATCTTTGGACTAGAAGAGGCTGAGTGAGAGTGGGGAGGACTTTAAAACTATGCAAATACCAGATGGGCTGAATGGTAGCTTCTGAGAGCTCCCTCTGGGCACTCAAATGGCTGAGTCCGGAGATAAGGATAGCCATGGCAGGGGCTCCTTGCTATCACATAGCTGACGAGGAATCTGTCCCACTCTTACCGTCAGCCATTGACGTGTGTTGGAAGGATTTGCAAATTGATACTCAGCATGCTTGTGTGTCAAATACACCTTCTTTGTCTATCAAGACCTGGGGAGGGATTTGCACCTAGTGACAGGTACACTAGCCACTGCGTCACAAGATATCCAGGATGGAATGTATAGAAAGGCCATATTTCCATTAACAGAGAGGTCAATAACTGTAAGGCATAAGTCAGAGTTACCATAGGATCACCAAACCATAGGACTGCTGTCTCATTTTTTTTTTTAAATAATCTTTATTTTTACTTTGATTTCAATAATATACTTTATTTATGAAAATACCTTTATATAATAGTTACTAAAGCAGAAACAAACAAATATTGGGGGTTGATTCTATCCATAAAACAAACCAAAGGCATTTCTTACTTGAACCAGACTATATTTACACATATTCGAGACAGTGAGAGGGTCCAATAACTGAACAGACCCCCATTTACCTGAAGACCTCAGATGGTGGTCTTACCCCACTGCACCTCAGTAGCAGTTGCCCCAAGCTTTAGTGCGTCCCTCAGCACATAGTCCTGGACCTTGGAACGTGCCAGTCTGCAACACTCGGTTGAGGTTTACTCCTTACTCCGGAAAGACCAAAAAATTTCAGGGACAGACCAAAGCGTATCTTCCACTAAGTTTGTGGCTCTCCAGGTGCAATTGATGTTTGTCTCAGTGTGTGTCCCCCAAGAACAGACCGTAGAGCACAGAGTCCCATTTTTTGGAGCTGCTCAGGATGAACCTCGACAAAAAACACTGCACCTCTCTCCAGACTTCCTTTGCAAAGACACATTCTAGCAAAAGATGTGCGACAGTCTCTACCACCCCCATCGGCAGCTTTAGTGGCAGCGTCCTGTGGCACAGACACTGGGCGTACATGAACGATCTCACAGACAGACCCCTTCTCACCAAATGCCAAGCGATGTCTTGGTGCTTGTTGGAAAGTTCTGGTGATGAGGCATCCTGCTAAATAATAATCACAGGATGTGGTTATCACTGGCGAGGCCAACATGCATTGCCCATCCCTAATTGCCCAGATGGCAATTGAGAGTCAACCACATCAGTGTGGGAGAGACAATTAGAGAGAGACAGCTGGTGGTGTTTTAATCTGAGGGTCACCGTGCCTTAGGTGAGGGGGAGAGGTTGAGGAGGAGAGCCCTTCATGGTAACCCCAGCTAGTGTGGGAATTGTACCCGTCATATTGGCATCACAGGGCATTCTAAACCAGCTCTCCAGCCAAACTGGGGGAAAGATTAAAGGGGATTGTTTTAAAAAAAGTTTTACCCAGACAAGGTTAGGGTGGCACGGTGGCTCAGTGGTTAGCACTGCTTCCTCACAGCATCAGGGACCCAGGTTTGATTCCACTCTCGGGCACCTGTCTGTGTGGAGTTTGCACATTCTCCCTGTGTCTGCGTGGGTTTCCTTCAGGTGCTCTTGGTTCCTCCCACAGTCCAAAGATGTGCAGGTTAGGTGGATTGGCCGTGCTAAATTGCCCACAATATTCAGGGATGTGTAGATTGGGTGGGCTACAGAGGGATGCTCTGAGGTTTGGTGTGGACTTGTTGGGCCGAAGGGCCTGTTTCCACACTGTAGGGATTCTATGATTCTAACGTGGGAATCTGAAAGTCACTGCCCAGAAAGGTGGTAGAGATAGAAGTCTCCCACATGTTTAGAAATTAATTGGATATGCACTTGAGGTGCTAGAGCATTACAGACCAAGAACTAGAAACTGGGATTAGGCTGGATAATGCTTTTATTCACCAGAATTAGTGGAATGGTCTCTTTTTTCATCGAATTCCGTTTGAATACTGTATCTGTCTGCCTGTAGGAACCAAATGTGGCTGTAGAATTGGATAGTTTACTGTCCTTCATCTATTTGCCTCCAGACGATGCAGGGTCACTTGTCGTGAGAGTAATTGACTTTCTTTCCTGAAATGACAATGGCCACCAGATGTTGCAAAGTAGTCCAAGACAATAAAAAACAACGTAGTGAAACCGAACAGCGCAGCTACCAAATGACCCCAAAAGCTTAAGCCCCAGGTGAAAACTGGGCATGGAGAGGTTAAAATATGGACTGGTGAAGAACTTAACCAGTTCCAGAAGCTGGGCCTGATAATGTTAATTGAAGCCTGACTTAATGGCGTTGTGAGATTCTTAAGTTTGATGTCTGGTATAAAGGAAAGCAAATATCACGGGCAGAAGAGTAAAGGACTTGGTTCTGCCAGACCTCACATCTAAACCTCATGTGATCCTCCGATTTTAACCTTTGCCGTGGGCTCAGTCAGAGTAACCTCACTCCTACCGAACACTCTCTCACCGTTAACTTCGGTTTGAGATGGAGTGGGGCAGAGGGGGGTGTGGAATCATACCCAGCGTATTTAAAAGAAGCCCATTTTAAGGAATTTCTTCTCTCAGAGTGTAGTGAATCTGTGGAATTCTTGACTTCAGAGGGCTGGGGCATCAAATATATTTAATGCAGAGATATTAATCAGTAAGATTAATAAGCGATTAATTTGTAGTTATTAACAGTAAGGAAAGCGGATTTCAGGTTATCAGCCTCAAATCGCATAGCAGACTCAATGGGCTGAATGGCCTACTTCAGCTCCTATCCCTCATGATCTTAAAGTAACCCAGGGGTAACTGTTGGATTTTTTTTTTCTTTATTCATTCACGGGATGAGGGCGCCACTGGCCAGGCCAGCATTTATTGCCCGTCCCTAATTGCCCAGAGGGCAGTTAAGAGTCAACCACATTGTTATGGGTCTGGAGTCACATGTAGGCCAGACCAGGTAAGGATGGCAGTTTCCTTCCCTAAATGATGTTAGTGAGCCAGATGGATGAAAAGGATGAAACTTAAAACTCACTCCCAACTCCACTCTGACTACGCACGTGAACGTTGGGATTTATGTCAGGAATCAGCGATGGGTGGGAGACAGAGGCCTGAAAAATTGCAAGCACAAGCACATGTCAGGTCCTTGCACTGCAAGTGGAGACAAGATGCAAGCAAACCGCAACTAAATCATAACAGAACCTAACCGAAATAAACACGGTGGCCAGAAACCAACAAAAACAGTTCCTCAGCTATATTGAGAATAGACTCAGCTGTCAATAGCACAGCAAATACTAGCTGACATACTCGAAGTGTGGTGGAAAACGTACACAGCAGTTTACATTCAGTAACCTTCCTCTGAACTTCTCGTAACTGCAAGGATTTGAAGTCAAAATATCCTTTTGTTTGCTGAGGTGTACTTTTACAAAGACTTACATTTGCAATCTCAAGGGACTGTCTTATCATTAATGGCATAACCTAACAACAAACTTGCATTTATACAGCACTTTCCACATTCACTGGACATCCAACATACTTTACAATCATTGAAGCTCAGTATGTGATGTTGGGTTAGCTCAGTTAACTGGCTGGTTGAAGATGCCAAGCCTGAGGTTAACAGTGAAGGGTCCTCCTGCTCCATCTCTCCCCTTGTCAAAGGCTGCTGGTGACCTACAGGTTGAACAACCCACACTGTAGGGATTCTATACACAGAAATCAATTGATTCTTGGAATTGTCTTCCTTTCTTTCAGGTGGTGTGTCCCTCATCTCTCTCTAATGAGGGAACATCCTTTTATTTAGGTAACGCCACACCCAATATACACACAACAACCTCTTAACAGTCAGCAGTGTGTTTAACAGCCAGATCATCTGTATTCTTTGTGATGTTGATTGAGGGATTAGTTTTGGATAAGTCACTGGGGGAGTTCCAAAATAGTTGTCATAAGATCTCTGTGATGATGCTGTAACTTTAAGATGTTATTTTGTCCTGGTTTCTTTAAAGAGAGAGGTTGAACTAGAAGTGACGAGCTGGCTAGTTGAGACCACTTGAGTAAACAGCTTGGGAGGCCTTGGGTTTTTGTTGAACAGCCTGATTGGCTGTGGCCAGCTCTCACAGATCAGGATTTCTGGGATAGTAAGAACTGCCAATGCTGGAGTCAGAGATAACACAGTGTGGAACTGGAGGAACACAGCAGGCCGGGCAGCATCAGAGGAGCAGGAAAGATGATGTTTCAGGTCTGGACCCTACTTCAGAAATGAAAAGAAGAATTCTGAAGAAGGGTCCTGACCCGAAACATCAGCTTTCCTGCTCCTCAAGCTGCCTGACCTGCTGTGTTCCTCCAGCTCCACACTGTGTTATCTCAGGATTTCTGGGTTTTGGTTTTTCAGTGGCATCAGAAGCTATTGGGGTCTCGGCAGAATTGGAAGCTTCAGTGAATGTGTCCTGGCTGCTACTCTCTCTGAATTTTCTCTTGATGTTTCTTCCTCCTGGATTGGAGAACTGCATGTGAGAACCTGTGTCTAAATTTGTCTTTTTGCCAAGGGCTGTGTTTTTGTGGGATGTTACTATATTGGAAGTTAATTAGTAATAGTTACTGTATCTGTTATTTTGTTAAATTTTCCAATAGAGTTAAGTTATTCCAAATTCCTCTTTCTTTGGCTGTATTTTAATTATAGAGGTTAAATAAATTGTATTTTGTTGAGTAGCTTGACTAGCTGCATTGCATCTGGGACAGACACTTTATGTTTTGTGTTAAAGTAAGAAAAGGTTAGGGTCTCAGAACTGTGTCTGTGTGTTTCTGACATTTTCAGATTTACAATAATTGGTAAAGGAGGCAAAATGACGTGGAACCTTTCCCACATGCTGACTACCCAGTGCGCTGCCAGACAGTATGGTGGGGGAAGGGTGAATGGGAAAGGGGAATTAGACTGTGATCTGGAAAGGAATAGTGTGCAGGGTGACAGGGAGAAGGTTGGGAGAGTGGCACTAACTAAATTGCTCAGTGCGGAGAGAAGGCACAGGTACCAGGGGTCGAATAGCCTCCTTCTGTGCTGAGGCGATTTGGTGATGCCATGAGCAGAGGGGCTGTTATTCTCATGAGGCCCTTAAATATGATTGCATTTTCCCTCTCCTGCTCGACACCTAAGTGGTCCTAATCCAAATAAAACCGGGAGGATGGTGGCCTCCGAGCTATTATTTATCTCAGCCAAGATCACCAAGATCCAGCTCTCCAGTCATTCAGCTTATCATTATTTCGGAGCTGGCTGTGAACACATTGGATGCTGTTTTCCCTCAACTTCAACAGTGACACACTTGATTGGGTGTAAAGTACGATGGGACAATACTGAGATGTCAGAACGAACAGAGGGTGGCACTTGAATACGGAGGTGGAAGGCAAGGACTGGGGCACACCTACTGTGGTTCTGGGAGGGACAAGGAAGGGACGAAAACTAAAGTGTTAGAAGTAGAGTGGTTGAGGATTCTGTAAATTACAGTTGGAGGGGTGAGGGAGGAGGAATACCAGATTTGGGAAAGAGAGAGATATATCAGGACTGTTGCATACTCTGTCCTGATGGATAAAATGTACCAGTTGCAACATCAACTCTTATTTATACATTTGCCTACAGTTAAAATTTCACCACTAAGTCTACAGTCCTTTCTCAGCTGTTACCAGTCAGTTAAACACGAGAAAGATGGACTCATTCAAGACAACTGGCACGGTGGCTCAGTGGTTAGCACTGCTTTCTCACAGCATCAGGGACCCAGGTTTGATTCCACTCTCGGGCACCTGTCTGTGTGGAGTTTGCACATTCTCCCCCTGTCTGCGTGAGTTTCCTCTGGGTGATCTTGGTTCCTCCCACAGTCCAAAGATGTGCAGGTTAGGTGGATTGGCTGTGCTAAATTGCCCAAAGTATGCATGCTAGGTGGGTTAGCCATGGGAAATATAGGAGGTAGCGTAGGTTGTCCTTTGGAGGATAGGTGTGGGCCTGAATGGCCTGTTTCCACACTGTAGGGATTCTATACACCTGAATCAATTGACTCTTGGATTTGTCTTCCTTTCTTTCAGGTGGTATGTGCTATAATAGCAGGGAGCTTGCATTACCTCTTCCTAGCAGCATTCGCCTGGATGTTTTTGGAAGGACTGCACATTTTTCTCATCGTGAGAGACCTCCGGAGGGTGAACGTCTCTCAAAAAACAGTGATCAGGAACGTACATCTGTACACAGTTGGTTATGTGCTGCCCGCTGTTGTGCTGGGGATTTCTGCAGCTATCAACCCCAATGGTTTCGGTACATCACAACAGTGAGTATACAGGAATATAGCCTCAGGCCCTACACTGGATCCAATTAGCAATACTGCTATGTATAGTATTAGCAGTCAGATATTTTCATTGCTCTTAGCAAGCCTACATAGCCAGTTGCTAGGAAACAACAGTCACTATGGAGATATAATGGCCTACTGGTATTATTGCTGGACTGTTAATCCAGAGACCCAGGTAATGTTCTGGGCACCTGGGTTCAAATCCTGCCACGGCAGATGGTGGAATTTGATTCCAGTAAAAATTTAGTATTAAGAATCTAAGTGACCATGAATCCATTGTCTGTGGAAAGACCCCATCTGGTTCACTAATGTCCTTTAAGAAAGGAAGCTGCCTTTCCTGGTCTGGCCCCTATGTGACTCCAGATCCACAGCCAACATGCCTGACTCCTCACTGCCCTCTGGGCAATTAGGGATGGGCAACAAATGCTGGCCTAGCCATCGACACCCTCATGCAGTGAACGGAAAAAAAAATACCATTCGCAGCACTGCCTCAGGGCACTGGGACCATATTGCAGGTCCTGGGCCTGAGTCTGGTCCTACCATTGCTGGCCTTATGTGTGATGGGCTCCTAATTGCATGTTGTGGAGAGAGGACAGGGTTAAAATGCCTAATCTTCTGTTGGCAGCGTAGTGGTTGGAGAATCAATGACAGATCCTTGCTGCATGCTCTGAAGAAACACACTAGATCTTCTAACAGCCAACAAATTCCAAGGACAGGGCTGGAATTCGGTCCCTTGGGGGGGTGCCCCTAACCACAGTGGGTTCTAGCCCCCTCCTTAACTGCCCACTTTATGGGACCCAATTCGAGGTGGAGTGAGAAGTTTGAGTTTGGATCTTCTTGCCCAGAGGTTCAGCCTGATTGAGGGGTATAGATCGAAGAGTTCAAGTCCATGACATCCTGGGCTCTATAAATTCCTGACCTCCTCCTAGTTCACCACTGCTAAGGTCAGAGGAATCTGCCCTGACCTTTCAGGTCATGACCTTCCGTCAGAACATTTCTGCAGTGCCATTGGAACAGCTCGACCAGTCCTCCTTACATCTCCAACACAATCTCTGAGCAAGATGGATGAGAAACTTTCAGTTTCTCGACTAAGCATGGACAGCTTTCAGTGGCACGTGCCCCCATGAGATGGAGATAAGGCAGGGGAGCTCCAGGACTCAAAAACAGATGCATATTTACTCCAGCCTCCCCCTCAAAAATATAGCAGTCTTCATCTACACAACATGTTTAGCTCGCTCACAGCGTTAATTTAAGAGTAATTTGTATACAGCTCGGACTGTGGCTTTCACGTGGTGGAACCACACCTTGTAATGAGGGGTGTGTGTTTGTTGTTGAGACTATTTGGTGCTCCATTCTGGGTTTCACTTCTAGGATAACCTATTCTTTTGCTGCCTAGTGGTCTACTTGTGGTTAGCTACCTCTTAACACATTAAAGTCTTCAGCGCATGACGTACATGATTCAACCAGACGCTCAGGTTCTCCAGACATAAACTCCACTGCTCCCTTTTCCTTTCACTGAGCTCTGAGAGGAAACAAAAAAGATGGGTCCCTTTGACCTCTTCATTAACTTTATGCTGAATTGGACCTGTTTTTAAGCTGTGCTGACAACAACAAGTTCCACTTATGTAGCACCTTCTAATGCTGTACAACTTCTTGAGGCATTTCATTAGCACCATGTTCAAACAAAGACCGAGTCAGAGAAAAAGGCGAGCACTGATCTCCAAAGGCGTTTCTGCAGGTGTAAGTATTTAAGGAGCATTTGATAGGAGGAGAGAGGGGCAGAACAGTTTTAGAGCTGAGGGATTGGGTAGCCGGCACACAGCAGCCAATGATGGCGTGCTGGAAATTGGAGATGCAGGGGCATAAAAAATAGTAGCAGCAGGTTCATAGAGCCTCCTTTCCCAACTCATTTCAATCCCCTTTTCCACCTACTCCCCATGTCTATTGGTTGTCTGAAAGACCAGTCTTTTCCAATCTCTAATCCATTCAGTGATGCAGCATTCACAACTCAGTGGCTCAGAGGGTTAGCACTGCAGCAGCACAGCAACAGGGACCCAGCTTCAATTCCAGCCTTGGCTGACTGTCTGTGTGGGGTTTGTACATCCTCCCTGTGTCTGTGCAGTTTTCCTCTGGGTGATCCGGTTTCCTCCCAAGATGTGCAGGTTAGGTGGACTGACTGTGCTAAGTTCTCCTGAACTGTGGAGACAAGGTGGATTGGCCATGGGAAATGCAGCGTTAAAGGGTAGGGGGTTGGATCTGGTTGGGATGCTCTTCGTAGGGTAAGTGTGGACTCAATGGGGTGAATGGCCTGCTTCCTCACCGTATAGATTCTATGTCCATGGATTCACAGCGTTCTGATACAAGAAAGCCCCCTCATCCCGGCCCTAAATGGTCAAGCTGCCCATTCTGAGACTGTAGCCTTTCCATGTTCTCAATTCACCAGCCTTTCAGTCCCTACCCTGCCAGGTCCCATGTATGAGAGTGGAACACAGAGAAAGTATTCCCTGCAATACCTCTCCCACTTCCACAAGCAGGAAATGTAGAGAGAGGGTTTAATGGATCAGCAGACAAGCCTGTGAGGTATGCTGTGATAGATCATGTGACTGAGAATCTGCTAGGAGGTCAGAGCCAGAACAGACCTAGGCAGAGATACCCACTGCTAAATCATCATACAACAGAATCCTAATGGTGCAGAAAGAGGCCATTCAGCCCATCATGTCTGTACCAGCTGACTGTGCATTTATAACGTTGTGCCTTTTTCCCATAATCCTATACATTGTGTCTATTTAAAAAACCATCCAATGCCCCTCCTGAATACCTGAGTTGAACCTGCCTTCACCACATCTCCAGGCAGTGCATTCCAGACCCTAATTACTCACTGTGTTAAAGAGTTTTATCTTGCTTTGCATTTGCTTCTTTTGCAAAAGAAACTTGAAAACTGTGCCCCTTGATGCTTGATCAACTTCTCTAATTGCTCCTTATAACTGATGTGTTTGATCCCATCCATTCTTGTAAACCCCTTTTGAACTGTCTCCATTTCATTCACCTCACTCCCATATAATGTGACACCCATAATACTCCAGGTGAGGATTAAGCAGCATCTTATGTAAGTTAATCATAACCTCCCTCTTCTTTATTCAATGACGTATTTATAGCCCCTAGAATTCCTTCTTATTCATTTGTGGGACATGGGCATCGCTGGCTGGGTGAGCATTTATTGCCCATCCCTAGTTGCCCCTTGAGAAAGTTGTAATAAGCTGCCTTATAGAGTCATACAGTCATACAGCACAGAAACAGACTCTTCAATCCAACTCAATCATGCCGACCAAGTTTCCCAAACTAAACCAGTCCTACTTGCCTGCATTTGGCCCATATCCCTCTAAACCCCTCTTATTCATGTACCTGTTCAAATATCTTGAACATGTTGTAACTGTACCTGCATCTACCACTTCCTCTGTCAGTTCATTCCACATACGAACCACCCTCTGTGTGAAAATGTTGCCCCTCAGGTCCCTTTTAAATTTATCTCCTCTCACCTTAAAATTATGCCGTTTAGTTTTGAACTCCTTTATCGTAGGGAAAAGGCCCTTGTCATTCACCTCATCTATGCCCCTCATGATTATATATGTCTCTATAAGGTCACCTCTCAACCCCCTATGCTCCAGTGAAAAAAGTCCCAGCCTATCCAGCCTCTCCTTATAACACAAACCTTTCAGTGCCAGTAACATCCTGGTAAAGTTTTTCTGCGGCCTTTCCAAATTAATAAAGACCTTCCTAGAAAGCAGTCAATATTTTGGCCTCAACCACTTTCTGTGGCAGTGAATTCTGTAGGTTCACCACTCTCTGGGTGAAGAAATTTCTCCTCCTCTCAGTCCCAAAAGATTTATCCCTTATCCTTAAATTATGACCACTGGCTCTGGACATCCCCCACCAGCAGGAACATCCTTTCTGTATCTAACTTGTCTAGTCCTCTTAGAATTTTGTACGTTTCTACGAGATCCCCGTACTCCCTCATTCCAGAAAATACAATCAAAACTACCTCAATCTCTCCTCATGCTTCAGTCCTGGATTCCCAGGAATCAATTTGGTACATTCCCTCTATTGTAAGAGCATCCTTCCTCAGATGAGGAGACCAAAACAACACACAATATTCTAGGTGTGGCCTCACCAATGCCCTGTATAACTGCAGCAAGATATCCTTGTTCCTGTACTCGAACCCTCTCACTATAAAGACCAACAAACAGATTCCCTTCTTTTCTGCCCGCTGCATCTGTGTGCTTATATTCACTGGCTGGGGCATGAGGTCACTCCCTGAGATGGCAGGACTGCCTTAGATTGGGAAAACTGGGCCTTTATTCTCTACTGTCTCAAAGAGTGAGAGATCATCTCATTTAAACCCTCAAATTCCTTGAAGGGATAGACAGGGTTGACGTAGGTTAGATTGGTTGGCGAGTCCAGAACTGAGGTCACAATGCAAAAACAAAATGCCTGAGGACTGAGCTGAGGAGAAATGTTTGCTATGATTTACTGAAGTTGAAACACAGTCGCTAATAGTAGCTGCTCAAAAATCAATCAACCTCTTTCTTCTGGTGTCACTCTTGGTGTGTTTTTCGCTTTTCTTTGCGTTGCTATACCTGGTGACCACTTCCTCACACACTCTTATCATTGTTGGTGACTGTCTGTGCATCCCCTCTCTCCTGCAATTGTTAATCAATACTATTTAATAAAACATCTTGGAGTTTAGTTTGAGCTCACGGTGAAACAGGAATCTTCATAAACAGAGGGATAAGGGCTAGATCACTTCATCCTCAAAGCATTGACTTGGAAGAGAAAACAAAAAAACGCAGTAACTTCTCCATGGCTAGTTCACATGTCATGTGAAGGTATGATCATACATAACATTTTGTTCCATTTTAATTAAAAATAAAAATATTTTATTAGCCTTGGAGGTTGAAGGGTGACCTTATAGAGGTTTACAAAATCTTGAGGGGTAGAGATAAGATGAATGGTAGGCGTCTTTTCCCGAGGGTGGGGGATCTCATAAGAAGGGGGCGTATTTTTAAGGTGAGAGGAGAAAGAGTTAAAAAAAGACATGAGGGTCAATTTCTGTACACAGAGTGGTTTGTGTGTGGCATGAACTTCCAGAGGAAGTGGTGGATGTGGGCACAGTTACAACGTTTAAAAGACATTCAGATAAGAATATGAATAGGAAAGGTTTGGAGGTATATGGACCAGGAGCAGACAGGTTGGACTAGTTTAGTTTGGGATTATGGTCAGCATGGACTGATTGGACCAAAGGGTCTGTTTCCATGCTGTATAACTCTACGACCCTATTTAAGGAAACTAAATAAAACTTTAAAGCCCTTAATATATGGTGCAAGTGTGCAAATCACTGAACACATGTACCAACAAAGAAATCAAAAAGTCCAAAGAAGTGTTGCCCTTAATCTCAAGGAGTGAGCTAATTTCAAAAATGCAAATATTCTGTACAATAATGTAGGAAAATGATTTTCTCTAACAGGGACATGAAGAACAAAGGGATTGGCAGGGATGATGTTTACCCTGGCAGGGGGGCAATCTAGGACAGAGAACCACAGTCTAAGGAGACATTTAGGAGTGAGATGTGGAGTAAGTTCCATCATAACGTCAGGAGTAGGGGATGTTCACCGATGATTGCATAATGTTCAGCACCATTCGTGACTCCTCAGATACTGAAGCAGTCCATGCTCAAATGCAAAGAGATCTGGACAATATCCGGGCTTGGGCTGACAAGTGCAAGTAACCTGTGTGCCGCACAAATGACCATCCCCACGCAGAGACAATCACCTTGCTGCCTCATGATGTTCAAAAGTGCGACCATCACTGAATTCCCCACTATCAACATCCTTGGGATTACCATTGATCTGAACTCAATTAGATTTGCCATATAAATACAGTGGCTATAGGCCAGAGACTAGGAATATTGTGGTGAATAACTCACCTCGTGGCACCCCAAAGCCTATCCATCATCTACAAGGCACAAGTTGGGATTGCTTTGGAATACTCCCCATTTGCCTGGATGGGTGCAGCTTCAACAACACTCAAGAAGCTTGA
>NC_063369.1:13461916-13508370 GCF_021869965.1 Rhincodon typus | reverse complement strand
GAGACAACAAGGTGCAGGGCTGGATGAACACAGCAGGCCTGCTCCTATGATGCTGCTTGGCCTGCTGTGTTCATCCAGCCCTGCACCTTGTTGTCTCGGATTCTCCAGCATCTGCAGTCCCTACTATCTCTGGTAATATTTAGGCTTGGGCTGACAAGTAGCAAACAATATTCATGCCATCTCCAATAAGAGACAATCTAACCACTGACCCTTGACATCCAAAGGCATTACCATCACTAATTCCCCCCTATCATTTTCCTTGGTTACCATTAATCAGAAACCGAACTGAAGTCACCACAGTACAAGAGTGTGGCAGAGGCTGGGAATCCTGCAGAGAGTAATTCACTTCCTGGATCCCCAAAGCCTGCCCACCACCTACAAGGCACAAGTCAAGTGTGAGAGATAGTAGGAACTGCTGATGCTGGAGTCTGAGATAACAAGGTGTGGAACTGGAGGAACACAGCAGGCCAGGCAGCATCGGAGGAGCAGGAAAGCTGACGTTTCGGGTCTGGACCCTTCTTCAGAAATGGTGAAGATGAGGTGTTGAGGGCCAGGGAATCGGAAGTTTTGGAGGAGGTGGAGGGCGTGGCTGGTGTCATGGACGTAGGTGGGGAGTTCCTGGACCAGGGGGGAGAAAATGGAGTCGAGATAAGTACAGATGAGTTCGGTGGGACAGGAGCAGGTGGAGACAATGGGTCAACCAGGGCAGTCAGATTTGTGGATTTTGGGAAGGACATAGAAATGGGCGGTGCAGGGTTGGGGAACGATGAGGTTGGAGACTGTGGGTGGGAGGTCACCTGAGGTGATGAGGTTATGGATGGTCTGGGAGATGATGTTTTGGTGGTCAGGGTTTGGGCCATGATCGAGGGGGCGGTAGGAGGAGGTGTCGGAGAGCCAGCGTCTGGCCTCGGTGATGTAAAGGTCAGTGCACCAGTGTTCTCTATCACAGAAGGTGTTGGAGGCCAAATCACTGAATATATTTAAGGAACAAATAGATTTCTAGATGCTAGAGGCATCAAGATATATGGGGAATGAGTCGGAGTACGATGTCAAGGTAGAGGATTAGCTATGATCGTATAGAATAGTGGAGCTAGCTCTCCAGGCCAAATGCTACAGCTGCTCCTGTTTACTATGTTTCCATAGAAACTATCTTGAAATCAAGAAGCAATTTATCACGTAAAGGGCAGTGGAAATCAGCAATTCTTTTTTTTCCGAAGGACTAGAGATAATGGGAGGTAATTGGAGCTTTCAAAGGTTTGAGTGTCTTTAAGACAGAGATGGATAGTTTCATGATTAGTCAGGGGATCAAGGGTATCAGGAGAAAGCAGGGGAATGGGGTTGAGAAACACATCAGCAGACTTGATGGGCTGAATGGCCTAATTCTGCTCCTATATCTTATTGTCTTATGGCCTAATAGTTTATGAAGGGATGCGGAGCGAAAATGAGGCACTGGATAGTTAGAAGTGCATGAACAAGTCTAACTTGAATGGTTCGAGAGGCCTGAGGGAATTGAATGGCCTCGTACTATTCTGCAAAAAGGATTGCGTGAAGCATAGTGACTCTTACAGGGATCTTTTATCATGGGCTACATGCTTTCACTGCTGATTTTGTGTGGTCAATACACTTTTCTTTCTCATTCTGCCTTCATGTTGACCGAGTTATGTAAAGAGAAGCTGAGGTTGTTCTCCTTAGAGCAGAGAAGGTTGAGAAGGTTTGATATAGAATATTCATAATCCTGAAGGACTTTCAAAGAGATTCATGATGGGCTGAAGAGGCTTTCATATGAAGGGGCTGTAAACTTCTAAATAAGGAAGAAGCAGTTTCCAGTGGTTGAAGACATAGATTGAAGGTGATTGGAAGATGAACCAGAAACAATATGCAAAAAAAATCAAACCACAAGTGAGCTATTACAATCAGAAATGCATTGCCTGAAAGGTGTTGGAAGCAAAGCTGGTTCTAACTTTCGAAAAGGAATTGGGATAAATATTTGGAAGGGACAAAAGTATTGCAGGGTCAGAGGGAAGGTACAGGAGGCAGGAGCCTTTTCAATGAGCCAGCGTTAGCACAATGGATCAAATAGCAGTCTGATTCCCTGGGGGATAACAGAAAGCAGCAGAGACAAGTCTCTGACCTTCCACGCACTGCGAGGAAGAAGCACTCACAATCTTGAAGAGAGAGGCCCCTGAAACAGAGAGACAGTTGAGAGCTGCAGATTTACAGACCTCTGATGCGCTTTCTCACTCCGAAAGCCTCCAACAATAGCTGTTCTCAGTGCTTCCGCTGTAAATCAAACATCAACGCTGATTAGAAAACCGTTGTAACCTCTCTTCCTGTTAGTTGTCCTCCAGATGTGTTTGAGGGAGAAGACACAAAGGCTGCACCAGCCATCCCTTACCAATACGAGCTCAGGGACAAACACCATGTGTTATCAGCTCACACAAGCTCGCAGACAACAGACACATCATATGTTAACAAGAGAGAGTGCTGGTGTCTCACGAAGGAGGAGAGTAGCTGCTGGAGCACATCTAAGGTTGTCATTTGATGAAAAACCTTGGCATTTAGTGAGCATGGGCTATTAATCCAGAAACTCAGCTAATTGGGGCCACACGGTGGCTCAGCGGTTAGCACTGCTGCCTCACAGGGACCTGGGATCAATTCCACCCTCGGACGACTCTCTGTGTGAAGTTTGCAGATTCTCCCCATGTCTGCGTGGGCTTCCTCCAGGTGCTCCGGTTTCTTCTCACAGTCCAAAGATGTGCATGTTAAGGTGGATTGGCCATGCTAAATTACCCATAATGTTCAGGGATGTGTACATTAGGTGGATTATAGGGGGAGGGGTCTGGGTGGGATGCTCTGAGGGTCGGTGTGGACTTGTTGGGCCGAAGGGCCTGTTTCCACAGTGTAGGGATTCTATGTTCTGGGAAGCCAGTTTCAAATCCCTCCACAGCAGATGGTGGAATTTGAATTCAATTTAAAAAGATCTGGAATTAAGAATCTAAAGATGACCAGGCGTCGATTGTCAGGAGAAAAACCATCTGGTTCACTAACGTCCGTTCGGGAAGGAAATCAGCCATCCTTACCTGGTCCGGCCTATATGTGACTCCAAAGCCACACCAGTATGGTTGACTCTCAACTGCCCTCTGAAATGGCCTAGCATACACTCAGTTGTACCAATCGCTACAAAGTCTCAAAGAAATGAAACTGGACGGATCGAAAAGCCAAAGGCAGAAACAGCCCTGTTGACCCTGCAAAGTATTCTTTACCAACACCAGGGGGTTAGTGCCAAAATTGGGAGAGCAACAGCCTGACATGGTCATACTCTCGGAATCATACCTTACAGACAATGTCCCCGTCACCACCATCACCGTCCCTGGGTATGTCTTGGCCCAGCGGTGGGACAGACCCAGCAGAGGGGGCAGCACAGAGGTATACAGTTGGGAGGGAGTTGTCCTGGGAGTCCTCAACATTGACTCTGGACCCCATGAACTCTCTTGGCTTCAGGTTGAACATGGGCAAGGAAACCTCCTGCTGATTACCACAAACCTCCCTCCCTCAGCTGATGAATCAGTACTCCTCCATGTTGAGCAACACTTAGAGGAAGCACTGGGGATGGCAAGGGCACAAAATGTACTCTGGGTGGGGGATTTCAATGTCCACCATCAAGAGTGGCTCAGCAGCAATACTACACATCGAGCTGGTTGGGTCCTAAAGGACGTAACTGCTCGACTGGGTCTGCAGCAGGTGGTGAGGGAACCAACAAGAGGGAAAATCATGCTTGACCTCTTCCTTACTAATCTGCTGGGTACAGATGCATCTGTCCATGACAGTATCGGTAAGAGTGACCACAACACAGTCCTTGTGGAGAAAAAGTCCCGCCTTCACATTGAGAACAACCTCCATCATGTTGTGTGGCACTATCACGATGCTAAATGGGACAGACTTTGCACAGACCTAGCAACTCAAGACTGGGCATCCATGAGGCGCTGTGGGCCATCAACAGCAGCAGGATTGTACTCCAGCACAATCTGTAACCTCATGGCCCGGCATATCCCCCACTCAACCATTACCATCAAGCCAGGGGATCAACTCTGGTTCAATGGAGAGTGCAGGAGGCCATGCCAGGAGCATCACCAGGCATAAGCATACCTGCAAATGAGGTGTCAACCTGGTGAAGCCACCAAACAGGACCACATGCACACCAAACAGCATAAATAGCAAGTGATAGACAGAGCTAAGTGATCCCATAACCAGCAGATCACATCTAAGCTCTGCAGTCCTGCCATATTCAGTTATGAATGGTAGTGAACAATTAAACAACTCACTAAAGGATGATGCTCTACAAATATCCCCATCCTCAATGATGGAAGAGCCCAGCACATCAGCGCAAAAGATAAGGCTAAAGCATTCGCAGCAATCTTCAGCCAGAAGTGCCGAGTGGATGATCCATCACAGCCTCCTCCAGTGGTCCCCGGCATTATAGATACCAGTCTTCAGCCAATTCGATTCACTCCACATGATATCGAGAATGGTTGGAGACTCTGGATACTGCAAAGGTACAGCCCCTGACAACATTCTGGAAATAATACTTAAGCCCTGTGCTCCAGAACTTGCCGTTCCCTTAGCCAAGCTCTTCCAGTACAGTTACAACACTGGCATCTACCCGACAATGTGGAAATTGCCCAGGTATATCTTGTATGTTAAAAGCAGGACTAATCTAACCTGGCCAATTGCCAATCTACTCTTGAATGGGGCAGCGGATACATGGGAACACCACCCCCTGCAAGTCTCCCTCCAAACCACTCACCATCCTGACTTGGAAATACATCGCCATTCCTTCATTGTCACTGGGTCATAATCCTGGAATTCCCTCTATAATGGAATTACGGGTCTACCTGTAGCACGTGGACTGCATTGGTTCCAAAAGGCAGCTCACCACCAACCTTCTCAAGTGCAACTAGGGAGGGGCAGTAAATGCTGAACAGCTAGCGATGCCAAAATCCCTTAAATGAATAGAAAAAAGAGTATAGGGACATAGTGGGATAACAAGGTGTAAAGCTGGATGAACACAGCAGGCCAAGCAGCATCAGAGGAGCAGAAAAGCTGACGTTTCGGGCCTAGACCCTTCTTCAGAAATGGGGGAGGGGAAGGGGGTTCTGAAATAAATAGGGAGGAGTTATAGTGGGGGCATTTAGGGACATAGTGCTGATTCAATCAAACACTGCTACTTGCACATTGAGATACCAATCCTTATATCTCTTGTCAATGGGTGTCTATACTACATTCTCCCTGAGCCTGTTGGTTCCTTATCTCTAAGATTGTTCCCCTCCTAATGTGCTGTAACATCATGGTTTATCAATACAGCTCTCCAGTGTAGTGTCTAAGGCCTCAATTTTTCCATTCTTTGTCTAGTCTCAGTCTCTGTTACTGAATTCAGAATCATACAGTACAGAAGAGACCTGTGGCCCATTGAATCTGTACCATAGACACATCATCTGTGGCATTATCATTTGCACATCTCGTTATATTGTACATAGGAACTGGAGTTTCTGTGCTTTAGATTTACCAAATTGATTTCTGGGATGGCAAGACTGATGTACCAGGGGAAATTGAGTCGGTTAGGATTGTATTTCACTGAAGTGTAGAAGAATGAGAGGGGTTGTCTCACAGAGCCCTCTAAAATTCTAACAGGACTAGACAAGTTATATACAGGAAGGATGTCCCTAATGGTGTGGGGAGTCCAGAATCAGGGGTCATAGTTTAAGGATGAGGGATAAACCTTTTAGGATTGGGCTGAGGAGAAATGTCTTCACCCAGATAGTGGTGAGCCTGTGGAATTCACTACCACAGGAAATGGTTGAGGATAAAACAAGATGTGTTTTCAACAAGGAGGTAGATATAACTGTTGTGGTTAAAAGGATCAAGGGAAATAGGGGCAGGCTGGGATTAGGGTATTGAGCTCGATAATCGGCCATGATATTATTGAATGGCAGAGCAGGCAGAAGGGGCTGAATGGCCTACTCTTGCTTCTATATTTCTACATTGAGCCCATTCCTCCTTTTAAAGACTGATCTGTGACCTAACTTATCATATCCCTTAACATCTTTAGCAAGCAACAATCTTTCAGATTTACGACTGATCTAGCATCAACTGCTTTCTACAAAAGAGAGTTCCAAACATTTCCGACCCTTCACGTGTGTGGAAGCATTTTTTAGTCTCACTTCCAAATGGTCTGGTTCTGATTATTTGAATTTGCCCCTTAGCCTTGGACTGCCAGCTGGTACTCACCCCACCAGTTCCTCTTGCTGTCATAACATTTTTACCAAATCATCCCTGAAACTCTTAAGTTGCAGGACCTATGATTCTGGTTTGGACTCTCCTTCTCCTTACAGTTTCATCATTGAAATCCAAGTATCGTTCTTGTAAATCTACAGGACACTCTAACCACAACAGGTACGACCCTTCTAAGGTACGATGCTGAAAAGGACTCGCTGTCTGGCATTCGGTTTGTGAGTTATAGAGTCATACAGCACAGAAACAGACCCTTCAGTCTAACTATGGTCTATGCTGACCATAATCCCAAACTAAACTAGTCCCACCTGCCTGCTCCTGGCTCATATCCCTCCAAACATTTCCTATTCATGTACTTATCCAAATGTCTGTTAAACGTTGCAACTGTACCCACATCCACCACTTCCTCAGGAAGTTCATTCCACATGTGAACAACCCTCTGTGTAAAATATTTACCTGTCATGTCTTTTTTTTTAATCTTTCGCCTCTCACCTTAAAATATGCCCCCTGGTCTTTAAATTCCCCATCCCAAGGAAAAGGCATTTGCCATTCACCTTATGATTTTATAAACCTCAATAAGGTCATCTCTCAACCTCCTACACTGAAAAGAGTCTTAGCCTATCCAGCCTCTCCTTACAACTCAAACCCTCCATCCCTTGCAACATCCTGGCAAATCTTTTCTGAACCCTCTCCAGTTTAACAATATCCTTCCTATAACTGGGCGACCAGAACTGAACGCAATATTCCAGGGGGGCCTCACCAACGTCCTGAGGTCTACTTTTAAAAGATCAATACCTACAGTACAAAACTGTGGCCCATTGCATATCACTTTTGCTACTTTCTAAGCAGCCTACCACTGCATCCCCTCCTCCATGCAACACATTTCCTTCAGGATATTCCCAATGGAAAGTGGGAGCTAATGGAAGGGAGAACAACTAAAGCAAGTGGCAATCAGGCAGCTGGTAACTGGCTGAAGAAAAGAGAGACGGTGAGAAATGATCTCCAAAGAACTATTTTTACCAAGCTTTTGGTGACCCTTTTGTTTGATTATCCCTTTCATCTCATGATGCCTTTCCCAAGTGCCTTGGGCAAGTTGATGCATAATTTACTAGGGAGATCTGGATGCATGTATTTGCAGACGAGGCAACATAGCTGAGCTAACAGTGTTCTGAAGGCTTCTGGCACCTGAAACTTGGACAGGCAAGTTACCAAAGAAATGGGGGCTGGTGTAAAACTCTTAAGATCCTGGAGAGCCATCACCCCATTGGAAAACCCCAACTGACGGGCACTTCTTGGGTTGTTCCCATTCATTAGCGGGGCAGAGTTAAACTTAATTTTGACACATACAAAGCCCATTGGTGTGGAATCAAAACCAGGCCGGTGTGGGAGTCTTAATTCATTTATTTTTTTAAACTACAGGAGCAATAAAATGTGGGTTTTAGGAAATTCTTTTCATCATCCATTAAAAAAATGAACTGTTAGGAAACCCATCTGTATCACATAAGTGGACATGTCCGGGATTTAGACTGTTAGAATATTAATCTCCAAAAACCAGTAGTTTCGGTTCACCTAGAGGTTAAAAGTTAAAAACTTTTAACTGCCCTGAAGTCAGGTCCGTCCTAATGGGGGCAGTGCAAATGGTGGCCAACGAATTCAATTGCAGGAGACATTTGTGCGGTTCAAGCTTTTGAGACACGTTTCATTTTATTTTGAAGCCTGGCTTCCTAGGCCTTGGGAAATCTAACAAGTGAAAAATAGTCAAATCCATTTTGTAAGTGCCATCACAGCACTGCCTGGGGATCAACAGAAACAGGAGTTCTTTCTCCAAGCCCTACAAAGTGCCCAGTAAACCAACCAAACCATCACCATCTGTCTTCACACCTCCTTATCCTACCCCTTCTCACCCACCCTGGCAACCTCTCCCATCCAACCCCATGTCAGTGCATTGACTTGTTGGAATTGGGATGCCATGTTGCTTCTATGTCGGACATTAATGAGACCACTTTTGGAATACTGCGTTCAGTTCTGGTCTCCCTGCTATAGGAAGGATGTTGTTAAACTTGAAAGGGTGTAGATAAGATTTACAAGCATGTTGCCAGGATTGGAGGGTTTGAGCTATGGGGAGAGGCTGAACAGACTGGGGGTCTTTTCCCTAGGGCTTCGGAGGCTGAGGGGTGATCTTATAGAGGCTTATAAAATCACGAGGGGCATGGATAGGGTGAATAGCCATGGTCTTTTTCCCCAGGGTTGGGGGAGTCCAAAACTAGACGGCATAGGTTTAAGGTGACAGGGGAAATATTTAAAAGGGACCTAAGGGGTAACTTTTTCACACAGAGGGTGGTGTGTGTATGGAATGAGCTGCCAGAGGAAGTCGTGGAGGCTGGTACAATTACAACATTTAAAAGACATCTGGATGGGTACATGATTAGGAAGGGTTTAGAGGGATATGGGCCAAATGCTGGAAAATGGGACTAGATTAATTTAGGATTTCTGGTCAGCATGGACAAGTTGGACTGAAGGGTCTCTTTCCGTACGGTATGACTCTATGACACTACAACACTTTTCCCACCATTCCTCACTCCACCACGAGATTTCCTGCTCAACAAACAGCGAGTCTGTCAATTAAAGCAAGCTATCAGGCTGGATCCTTCTAGAAAAAGCTTAAAAAAAACGACTCGCAGTTAAAACCCACAGTATGTTCAGAAAACAAACATTTCTGTATTTCCCAACATCATAGACTCTGACTCTGCCACCTTCCCCCACTCCAACCACACTTCAAAGATAATATCTGGGGCTTTATTTTATCAATGAATCAAAGGAGTAGCAGATAAGTTACTGGATAGATGTGTCGCCCGCTTTCTGAGTGCCATCTTTCTTTCATTCACAGCTGTTGGTTACAGTTGGAGAAGGGATTTATCTGGAGTTTCCTAGGACCTGTTTGCTTCGTCATTATGGTAGATACGTCATTTTTGTTCACATCATTAATGGGATGTTAGTCCATTGTTAAGATGCACACCTGAATTGATTAAGTAAAAACCAAAAGAACTGTGAATGCTGTAAATCAGAAACAAACATAGAAATTGCTGAAAAAGATCAGCAGGTCTAGTAGCACCTGTGGAGACAAATCAGAGTTAACGTTTCGGGTCAAGTAACCCTTCCTCTGAATTCGACCTGAAACATTAACTCTGATTTCTCTTCAAGGTGCTGCCAGACCTGCTGAGCTTTTCCAGCAACTTCTATTTTTGTTTCTGAATTGATTAAGTACTTGGAACACCTATAAAGAGAGACTGCTGGGACACTGGGTTGGTAGAAAGGAGGCAGATATGCATGGTGCTGAATTCTGGGAATAACCCCTTCACGGAGAATTGTAATAGAACAATTGGTTTGCAAGCAGTGTGATTCCAACAGTCTGGGTTCAATTCCCATCACCGGCCAAGGTTACTATGAAGGATTCTCCTTCTCAATCTCTCCCCTCAACTGAGGTATGGTGGCCCTCAGGTTGAAGCACCATCTATTGTCTACCTCAAATGGGAGAGCAGTCCTCTGCTCTGGTAAGACAATGGTGACATGGTAAATGTAATAGAGTCTAATTTCATGTTTCACCAACTGGTTCGGGATCGCATCTTGAAACACTCTATTTGGGAATAATTAGGATTTGCGCAAATGGAGCTCAGATCTTGCATAAAACTTGACAATGGAAAGTAAAAGCTGAAGACCCTGAGGCGTTTAACCATGTGCCTGATCCGAGTCCCGGGTGTACATTTATTCCCTGATCTTATTCCTTGCCAACTCCAAATTCTAAAACAATGCACAGTGTAAAACATTTGGTCCTTCCTTGAAATGCAGTCCTTACTTGAATTCAAATTTCTGAAATCATTGTTTCCAAATTAACAGGTCAACACAATTCTCCTTATTTCCATACTGCTGATACTGCAGAAACAACTCTCTGGTCTTAACACTAAAGTGTCGAAGATCAAAGACAAACGGTAAGTTTAATACATTGATTTCTGCCTCTCATATTGCGGAGCTGGAGGAAATGGTGGTAATATCACAGGAAAAGTAACGCAGGGATCCAGAACATTGGTTAGGCCATTTTTGGAATACTGTGCTCATTTCTAGTCTCCCTGCTATAGGAAGGATGTTGTTAAACTTGAAAGGATGCAGAAAAGATTTACAAGGATGTTGCCGGGGTTGGAGGGTTTGAGCTATAGGGAGAGGCTGAATAGGCTGGGGGCTGTTTTCCCTGGAGCGTCAGAGGCTGAGGGGGTGATCTTATAGAGGTTTTTAAAATCATGAGGGGCATGGATTGGGTGAACAGCCAAGGTATTTTTTTCCCAGGGTATGGGAGTGCAAACCTAAAGGGCATAGAATTCCTGCAGTGCAGAAGCAGGCCATTCAGCCCATCAAGCCCACACCAACCATCCAAAGAGAGTTTCACGCAGACCTACTCCCTTACTCTATAATCCTGCATTCCCCATGACCAATCCATCTATGGACTGTGGGAGAAAACTGGAGCACCCGGAAGAAACCCACGCAGGCATGGAGAGAACGTTCAAACTCCCCACAGACAGTCAACTGAGGGATGGCATTAAATCTGGATTCCTAGCGCTGTGAGGCAGCAGTGCTAACCACTGAGCCACCATGCCGCCCTAAGGTTTAAGTTGAGAGGGGAAAGATTATAAAGGGGCCTAAGGGGCAATTTTTTCACACAGACGGCAGTGCGTGTGTGGAACGAGCTGCCAGAGGAAGTGGTGGAGGCTGGTACAATTACAACATTTAAAAGACATCTGGATGGGTACATGAATAGGAAGAGCTTAGAGGGATATGGGCCAAATGCTGGCAAATGGGACTAGATGAATTTAGAATATCTGGTCGGCATGGATGAGTTGGACAATTCAATTCATAAAATCTGGCAGTGAAATCTCATCGCGGTAGTTGATACATTGGTAACCATCATCAATGTTGCAGCAATCGACCTGGTTCACTATAGTGACTATAGCGGAGGAAATCTGCCATCCTTACACAGTCTGGCCTACATATGATTCCAGAATCCATGTGATAGATTCATGGACTGCACCCTGACATAGCTTGGAAGCCACTCACTTCCATTAGGGATGGGTAACAACTGACCCCTTCATGTTAGTGTACCAGATGAGTTTATTTACACCAGTCAATGATCACTTTTTGGAGACGGGGCATCATGTTTGTGCAGTGGTAGTGTCACTACCTCTGATCCAGGAGGCCTGAGTTCAAGTGGGTTGGTGTCTTCTTTTAAAAAGATAGCTCATTTTATGAGATAACAAACTGGATGAACACAGCAGGCCAAGCAGCATCAGAGGAGCAGGAAAGCTGACGTTTCGGGTCTAGACCTTTCTGAGACTAGCTCTGAGTTCCAAATTTAATAAATTGAACTTAAGCTCGGCCAAGGTGAGATTTGAACCCATGACCCCAGGCCTTAGGAATGGTGTCTAAGTGAAATTGCCACTCCACCACCATCGCCTGGCACAAGCTGGACTGAATTGTACACTGATGTGAGGGCTGGCTTTCAGATGGTACATTTCTCATCGATATAAAAGGTCCCATGGCTCTATTTCAAAGCTGAGCAAGAGGATCCCCCTCTGGTGATGGAGCCATCATTCACGTCTCAGCATAAATAATCTGACCACCATGACATTCCTCTATATGGGAGCTTGCTGTGCACAAATTGGCTGGCATACTTGCTAATGATAGGAGCGAGACGTACAGACAGGTGTTTCTGCAGGCAGTTTAAGACTGCGATGAGGACTGATTTCTTCTCTCAGAGGGTTGTGAGTCTTTGGAACTTCCTGCCACAGAAAGCTGTGGTTGCAGAGTCGTTGTGCATACTTAAGGCTGACACAGATTCTTGTACTGGAGAGGAATCAAGGGTTACAGGGAAAACACAGAAAAGTGTACGCAAGGAACATCAGATCAGCTGTGATCCAATTGAATGCTGGAGCAAGCTCAAGGGTCTGAAAGGCCTACTCCTGTTCCTGTTTCTTTGTGGTCTTCTGGTCTTGGATGTGACTCCAGGATAGGGTCAGGGTCAAGGATGTCTCTGAGTGACCACAGGGTATCCTGAAGGGGAAAGGGAAGCAGTGGGATCACCCTGGGAGGAGTGGAACAGGTAGAAAGTGGGCTAAGGTATTGCAAAAAGAAATTAGGGAGCTCGGTCACACATTGAAAAGCAGGAATCAAGGGTCATGGGTAAAACACAACTGGTCCCAATATTTCCAGAAATGAACCCATTGATCCAGGAATCTGTAGCCCTCTCAATTCTTCAGCCATAAATTCATTTGCCTTATCCGCCTATTGCTAAACTCACTGGTATATGGCACCGGGAGAAATTCTGAGATGATGAACCTTTGAGGTCCTGCTTTTCAATGTGTAACCTACCTCCTTAATTTGTTGCAGGACCTCAATGTGTGACCTAGCTCCCTAATTTGTTGCAGGACCTCAAAGGTTCATCATCTCTGGATTTCTCCCAGTGCCACATGCCAGTGAGTTTAGCAATAGGCAAATAAGGCAGATGAATTTATGGCTGAAGAATTGAGAGGGCTACAGATTCCTGGAACAATGGGTTCATTTCTGGAAATACTGGGACCAGTTGTGTTTTACCCATGACCCTTGATTCCCTTCCAGAACAAGAATCTAGTCTGACAGATTGAACCTGAGCGGAAACAGGACCAACAGGGGGATGATCTCTACTGTGGATGGCAGTTAAGCTAATTTGGAAAGGAGGAACTATAGGGGGTGATACACAACCAAAGCAGCCTGGAAAGATGCCGTGGGGGTGGGTATGTAACGAAGCGGGTTTGCTCAGATACGGCAAGACATCTCACGAGGTCTGACAGTGAAACACCCTCCAAAAAATTCAACACAACTCACACTTGGGGCCCATGAAACTGAATCTGTAAAGTCACTGTAACACAAACTATTTTTATGCTTACTGCGTCGTGCTTTTCCAACATTCCCAAGACTTTGGGGATTATTTTGCCGTGCAATATCCCTCCATTAGCCTCCATTTAACGTTCTGCAGCCACTATTTTGATCAATCTTTGGCTTCCCCCCTTCGTTTGAGGATTGCAGGTTCAACCACTCAAGGCCACATACCATTAGATGGAGCTAGTAGGGCACGCACTCTCAAACCACTTTTAATAAACTGCGCATTGGGATGGACAGTCAGAACCCAGTGTCCAACACATGGCCTGTCTCAAACATGGCACAGTTATCCTCAATTGTCCATCTCCAGTGGCCAAACAATCTGCCATGAGTTGCATTCTGCACCTTCTTTCTCGTACAGAGTTCTGAACGGGTTCCTACAGGATTGCATGTAGTAATTGGCACCAAATGGGCACCAGTTCGGAGTATAGGTGGACCTTGTGGGAGACAGGCCTGTGGCAAATGTATTCCTAACAAGCTCTGCAATAACGTGGCTCATCTTCATGCAATCTTGGTTAGAGTATTACAACGAGGCTCCATTTTGTTTGGACAACAAGACTATCCTAGATGGACCAGGAACTCCAGTTCCTAATCCAAATTTTAGACTTGAAAGAACTCACATGCAACATGGTAACAACAAGGAAGTCCCTGCCACACAACAGCGGTGGCCAACACTATTTTTAAATGTGCCAACTAAAATAAACTAGGTCGTCAGGAAAAACCAGAGATAAACTATGGTGGCGACGCAAAAAACTTGAAAATAAATACATTACTGTTTGCGTCAACGGCCCCCAGACTTTGTAGCAACATTCAACTCTGAAGAATACTTCAGAGAATGATATGGAAAACATTTCGGAAGACCACGGGAGCACACGCATAGCTCCAAGGCAGAGGTGCAGCTACATCGTAACGCAGCGGTCTATGGAAGTAATTCTGAGTCCAAGTTGATTCAGTCTGAGCTGACTGGACATTGAGCACTGCATGTGTCCAAGCCAAAAATCCCTTGGGAAAACTCAAACAAAAGGGTGATTCAAGCTGAAAGGGAAGTGACTTTGTTTTAAAGTTGCATATCCTATTGGGCATTGCTGCCAGAGAACACAGAGGCAGGTCTGGGAAACATTAAACAAAAAGGACCACCAGAATAAAAAAAATCATGTATTACAGGAATGGAGAGCCACAGTAAATGGCTAACCACAAAGACAGATAAGCATAGAGTAATTCTCAGAATTACGTGATTCTGATCTGACACAGAAATGTTTTAAGAGACAAGGAAAGTGCAATGGAAGTCATAGCAAAGTCAGCGGCCACACGACACTAGGCTATAGTCCAACAGGTTTATTTGAAATCAAAAGCTTTCGGAGCGCTGCTCCTTCATCAGACCCAATGAATGAGCAGCGCTCCTAAAGCTTGTGATTTCAAATAAACCTGTAGGACTATAACCTAGTGTCATGTGATTTCTGACTTTGTCCACCCCAGTCCAACACCGGCACCTCCACATCACAAAGTCTTAGCAAGGCTCTGAAGTGTGTGAAAAGTTTCATTGCAACGTTAAAGCCTGCAATTACTGCCATGAAGGACAGGAGATTCACCATTACTGCAGAATAAAACTCTCTGAAGAAGATAAAATATCTAATTACATTAGGAAGCTATGGCATCAGCTGTGTCCTTGCCAAGAAGATATATTTCCAGAGATGGGCCAAAAAGAACACAAATTTTACATTTAATTTTTTTTATTGTCATGTGTAGTCATGTACAGAAATACAGAGGTATGGTGAAAAGTGTAGAATATCGCCACACAAGGCACCATCTTAGGTACAAGTACCTAGGTACAGAATCATAAAAGCAAAGAAAATTGGACATCTTAGAGAAAGCAATTCTTGAGGTCAATAATAGTTTCTAATCTGGAGACTAAGGCATAAGCTGAACAAATAAAAAAACTTTTGTACACAACTGGGAGTGCCACAGATGATATTATTGCTTGCCAAGTGATAAACCAAAAATCAGACATATTTAAAGAAATATTGAATGCTGTTGACAATTATTTCAACCTCAGAACAAATACATTTTTGCAAGGCCAAGGTATAACAAAAAAACATAAATTATTTCATTAACCATTTCTCAGGTCTGTTCAGATTTTAGATATTATAGGGTATGGTGAATTAGTTGGCCAACATTTTGATGAACCTAGGAACCATCAGAGAACCTTTGAGACAACTCCTCAATAAGATTCAGGGGTGGTATTGAAATCCTCATCTAAAGAATGCTTTACAGAATATGCAGGAAATATTGATGTCTATAGATGTCTTAGCCAATATAATCCTTCCTTTTCAAAGGTAGTAGCAGGCAATGCTTTAGCTACAGGTTGAGAACCAGTACTCTTCCAGGAACAGCCAAGTGCGTCAAGAGCAACGTCTGATACAGAAACACAACATGTTGTGATTGAAAAAGAAGCTCTCTCAGTGATGTGGGTTTGCGAGAGATTTTCAGACAACATCTTTGGTCTGACACCAGTCATTCAAGCCAATTTCGTACCTTCAGCCTTTATCTGGTCAAGAAGGAAGGTGTGAGCTTGTGTCCAAGAATATGAAGACTTCACCTCATAACATCCATTTACAGAGTAGTCAGTGCACAGGGAAAACCATAGATAATGGCAGATGTGATGTCCAGAGCAATGGAGCCTAATGTATCATGTAGACAATCAATCACAGGGATACAAACAATCAGACATCATCCATCGGCTGTGCTGTTAAAGGAGTTGTACAAAGAAGCTACAGGAACTTCATTGTAATATATTTGAGTCATCTAGTGATTATTTATTTTCTTGTGCTGAAAGTCAAACCTGGTATCAAAGCTGAATCACAGCCTCCAAGACCATGAGTCCCAGTCAACTAACTTCAACCCAACAAACTACCATTCCTTCATTTTCCAAGTGAACTTGCTCAGGGAGAAGAGTGAAACTTCTCGCTCATCTGAATTTGTGAAGTGAAATGCTTTGGGAGAGATGAGTTGTGGCAAACATAAATTTTTAAACAAATTTTTAGTAATTATGATGGAAAATAACAGACTTGGTGGGAGGTGTTACATGTGGATCTAAAAGGGTTAAAACTTAACTGAGGATAGTGAGCATCACAACCTCGTTAATACAAACTTGTTCAGGATAAAGAGGGAATTTTGAGGAGACAGACCTAAGGCTAGTGTGCTCCAAAAATTCTCTGCAGTTGATGTAGGTCATATAATCTGCAAATAGTTGCAACAATGCAATAAATTTAATACTGTTTACTCAACAAGATGCTTCTTTTTAAAACAGGAAGGTGGTTATCCCACACTCCACTACAATGCTGCGGCTTGAAGGAACTCATACATAACACATCCCACTGCAAAATATTTCCACATATCTTTCAAGCCGCAAATGACAAACAATAAACTATCTCCTGGTTTACAGAACATACGTAATAATAAAAACAACTATTGTTGAGGGATTTGGGTGAGAGCCAATGTTCACTGTGCAGGGCACCAGTAGGACTGGACAGAACACAAGATAAGCTGACAAGTTGTGCCTAGCTTATGTGTATCATATTTAAAGCACATGAGAAGGCCAATCAGCCCATTAACCTGTGCCAGCCAAAAAAGAGTAGACTAGCCTAATCCCACTTTCCCACTTTTGGTTCCTAACTTTGGAAATTTGGAAAGTTAAGTGCATATCCAAGTGCTTTTGAAATGCAATGAGGGTTTCTGCCTTTTACTGCCCTTCCAGTAGTTGTTTCTACACTCCCACCTTCCTCTGGGTGAAAACATTTCCACCCAATCTCCCTCTAATCCTCACCAAATGCTTTTAATCTGTGTTTTTAAGTTATTGGCCACTCTCTACAGGAATAGGTCTTTCCTGCTGTATCAGTGAAAAGAAAGACTTGGTACCCATTTCTCGTTATTGGGATACAGTGCTATCACTAATCCCTCTCCCTACATTACGCTTTCGAAGAGTAAAGGATAAACCATGAATAAGCTTCAACATAAAAGGCACTCATCTTAGATATGCAGGTAACATTAATTCTTCAGGCATATTAACTATATCTAACAAGGGGAAGGTAAGATACATGTATGAGGAGACCAGGTGAGACTGCTACCTCCTATACTGCTGCAAATCCCCAATCTTGCGCTTAGTGGTTGCATTATATATCAAAGTGAGCAGAGTTTCATCCTAGTTCATAGCTTAATCCTTACATCGCTGCTATTTTACGCAACAAATTCTTCCCAATCTATTTTGGCCCATCTTATATTACTGCACAAAACATGTGCCCAATCAGCCCTTGGCTGGTAAACCTGAAGTGCTTATCTTAAGGAGAAAGGTTGGGCCTTTATCCATTGAAATTTCGAAGAATGAGAGGTGATCTTATTGAAACATGTACAATACGTTCTGAGGGATTGGGAGCAGATACTGAGACGATGTTTCCCCATGAGTCTAAAACTATAGGTTATAGCTTAAAACTAAGCGCTTAATGCAGTGGATATGATTTTTTGAGTTGGTAGAATGCAGAATTATCTTTCTAAGAAAAGAGTCATTGAACTTATTCAAGGCTCAGTTAAACAGATTCTTGATAGATGGGAGAGTCCAGAGCTATGAGCAGCAACCAAGAGGGTAGGATTGAGACCACAATCAGATCATGTTTTTGTTGAAAGACAGAGTGAGCTCAAAGGGGTCGAATAGCCTCTCATTGCTGGTAAGTTGTGTGTTTTGATTTTCCTTTCTCTGCTTTAACGCATCAAGGCAATTTCAAATTATGTTAATTTCACTTTGAGTTAAAATCACATGCTTCACCCAGAATCTTCAAACAGATGTTAACAGCCTGGTTCGGAGGGAGAAAGGGGCCTATGGCACATGGAAGAGTTGTATTGTTTTCTTTACATCTTAAATCACTGCCTCGTGAAATCTGAGTCTAATGGTGAACGAATCCATCCTATAAAAAGTGTGGCCACTTAGATGAAATACAGCAAAAAGTATGACTCCTGTGGAACTGTGACCCTAGCAACTGATCGATGGCCCCAGGAGAAGAGAGATTTTGCAGAAAACACGATGCAGGCAAATCAGGATCATAGGATGAATAGGCCAAAGCCCCTTGAGTCTGCTCTGCCCTTCAAATCATGAGTGATCATCCAACTAAATGCCAATTTTGCCAGGCTCTCCCATATCTCTTTATGTCACTAGTTTCTAGAGATCTAAAGTATACTCAAGATTGAGCCTTCTGGTGGAGAAGTTCAAAAGACTCACCAGCCTCTGATTCAAGACATACCTTCCATCTAAAGGCTTGCCCTATATTCTGAAACAATCCCCTTTGGTTCTTGACTATACACCTCCAGTCCCACTCTCAGCCTGGAGGAACACCCTTTCTGTAGTCTGGCCCTTTAAAGAATTTTGTACATTTGACTGAGACGGTCAGGAATGAAGGGGTAATTGTTGTGTGTTTTACATTACAATGCAGAGCTGACACTGGTTTCTCAGTCTAAAAATCATATATTAACACGTGTGTTAAATTTCCTGCAATCTTTGCTCTGTATTAACCCAGGATTAACCAATCAAGCACAGTGAGCATAGGTCAGTTAGCACACTCTCCTAACCAAATGCAGAACGATTGAGCACTACAGTGATAAATTCATTCCTTAAGCACAGAGTTACACAATGTTTTTTTTCCTCTTAGGATGATGACATTTAAAGCCTTTGCACAGGTGTTTATCCTGGGATGTACCTGGATTCTTGGCATGTTTCACTTTGGGAAAGAAACCCCGGTGATGGCCTATTTATTCACCATTGTCAACAGTTTCCAGGGCACCTTCATCTTCATCATCCTTTGTGTTTTGAATAAACAGGTATTGAATTCCATTACGTTATGATTACAATGTAACAGGAGGCCATTTAGCCCAACATGCCTACACTGGTTTGATGTCCCTGAATCAATGCCCTGCCTTTTCCCCATACCCCTGCACACCATTTCTGTCCAAATAACCAAGCAATGCCCCTCTTGCATGCCTCAAATGAACCGGCCTCCTTCTCATTTCCAAACAGTACATTCCATACCCTCACTACTCGCTGAAGGAAAAAGATTATTTTCTCACATCACCCTTGCTTTATTGGCACATCACTTTGAATGCATGCCATCTGTTTCTTGTTCCTTTTACGAGCAGCTTCTCCCTATCAACTCTGTCCAGCCCGCTCATGATTTCGAAAACCTCTATCAGATCTCCTCTCAGACTCCAAGGACAGCAGTCCCAACTTCGTCAGTCTATCCTCATCACCGAAGCCCCACATCCCTGGTACCATTCTCATAAATCGCTTCTGCAATCTTTCTCCAATGTGTTCGCACCTTTCCTGTAATGTTACATCAGGACTGTACACAGTACTCCAGCTGAGGTCTTACAAGTGTCTCATATACTCAGCATAGCAATGCATTACAGAACACAAAGTCCTCCCGTTTGCTGTTTCACTTCAACATCGGGAGATACGGGAATGATTTTGCGGTTACAGTAAAGTTGCCAGGGGTCTTTAATTTTACACCATTTTTCTACCATGGCTGCTGGACAAAGGTGAGGAAAGAATACCTTCAGTGCTTCAGTGGAGCGAAGAAGCCACATTTATGGGCGGAGTCAGCGAGTACAAGTGTGGTGGCAGCAACACTGGTGAGTCAACATGATTTGTAATCACCCCCGCTTTAGCTGAGGAGTCATTGTCCAATTTAGTTTTGTTGGTAGCACCCTTGCTTTTGAGTCAGAAAGGTTAGAGTTAGTACCAGAGCACTTCAGAGCACTTCACTTCTCAAGTGTTCATAGGCATGGAGTTATACAGCACAGAAACAGACCCTTCAGTCCAAAATGTCTATGCTGACCAGACAACCTAAACTGATCAAGTCCCATTTGCCCTCTAAACCCTTCCTATTCATGTACCCATCTAGATGCCTTTTAAATGTTGTAATTGTACCAGCCTCCACCACTTTCTCTGGCAGCTCGTTCCACCCATGTACCACCCTCTGCATGAAAAAGTCGCACCTTTTATAACTGTCCCTTTTCACCTTAAACCTATTACCTCTAGATTTGGACTCCCTTACCCTGGGAAAAAAAATCTTGGCTATCCATGCCCCTGATGATTTTATGAATCCAGCTGATGTTCCCCGTGGGATACTGAGGCAGGGCCACATTGTCAGACGTTTCAATGGGACTTTATATCTCAGGTGGCAATGAAAGATCCTGGAATTCTGTTTTTCAAAAAGCTCTCCCCTTGTAACTTGGCCAACTCAATTAATTTTCTGAAAAGCATTAAAAGAAATGATCAGGTCATCACCCTGTTATATCTAGGAGAGCTCTCTGTATGTAGAATGACTGCTATGATTTGTATAGGACAGTGGTGACTACACCTCTGAGGCACTTTATTGACAGTGAGCTGCTTTGGAATGTCCTAAGATGGTAAGAAATGTTATATGCACCTAAATATTTCTTTCTCTTTCGTGGCATTTGTGTCAGTCTAAGAAGCAGAGCAGGGTCCTCAACAAATTGTCATAAAATCAGATTTCAACTCAGTTCGGGATAACATTGATCTGAGATACAATTTGGGGTTCAGTTCCTATGCCAGAATTTGCCTACATTTTCTAGGCTCTAAACTCAATGCTCAAGGAACACCGGATGGTCAGTTAGAAATGACCCTCTACTGATCAAGTATTCAATTACTGAGGAAGCATTTATTCTGCTGAGGGGCCTTTCCCAGAACTGGTTGCATACCACCGATCTATATTTTTTATAGTGGACAAAAGTGAGAGATTCAGGGGACTTTCTAAAAGTATAAAGTCACAAGATTCCACGATGTTGAACAATAAACTTTACCACAAAATGTTAGAACGGTAATACAATGTACAACACCTGTGTAACTTTTTTCAAACACCCAGAGTTAGCATGGGGTAGATATGGACAATGCACTATGAGTGAATAATCCACGGTGTACATCAAATTACAAAGGGAATCAAGATGGATTTCTCTGTAATTACCACAAGGTGTTAATGACACAGTGGGTCCTCAAGTCTCATTCAGCTTCACAAGGGATTACAATTTTTCATATTTGCCAATCTGGCCTTGAAGCACCCTGTTCATGAATTCACACACCTTGGACTGCCTCAACATTTGCTCCTGTTCTGATCAATCACCCACATTTGCTGGTTCTACGCTGTCATGGATCCAAACCCAATGCTCCAGCACTCATTCACAAACATAATTCCTCTGTTTGTCTGATAGCTAGCTTCGCTGAGCTTGTCTTCCCCCTGAGATTTACCCCAAACTTCAAACTGGCTTAGTTGCAAATGCTGTTCACCAGCTTTTTAGCCTCCCCACCCAACACCCAAATCTCTCAGAATAAATCTTGCTGATTTTGTCTGAGTTCCTCAAATACTTTCACAGCTCCCCAGGACTGAGGCACAGCCTGACTCCAACACATTGCTGTCTACTGATTCCTGGAACTTCCTGAGTTTGAGCAGCACAGAGTCTATCCAACTGCTCCTGACTGCTCACTGAGTCCCCTACAAAGACTCTGTGCCATTCAGCTGTCTTCCATGACTACATCTAAATGTGGTACTCCTCATAAAGCATGTACTTCTGTGTGTCTCTGTCACCTCCCCAATCGATGCCTGTAATAACTAAACTCTAATCAGTGACCACAGGCTCTCCTGATTGACCTACTGAAAGCCTTGCGGTAATCCCTGTCCTATTTCTAGACAGAATTGCAAGTAACTAATTGAAACAGTCAAAAGCACTCTCCTTTGGAACTGAGCATACCCTGACCATTACTTACCCGCAGAATAGCATAAATTGCCGACAATAAGCAGAAACGAATTCCATCGGGAATGGAAATTGAGAAGCCACTATCGTCCAATTAGAGCTACACAAATGAGATGTCAAGTTGGGAAACTTTTTTCACACCAAGGGCGAAGTTTTAAATTCTTTTGCCTCAGAAAAATGGCCAAGGAGTGACTGGAGCTTGCAAAGACTGAGAGAACTCTGAGGAAATAGGGGCAAGAGATGGCCATTTGGATCTGATTGTGGTCTGATGACTACTCTCCTGGCTGCAGCAGACCCTCCCCAACTTATAGCCCTCGACTCCATCGTTCGATCAAAGATCTAAGTCAGCCTCCTATTGCCTCTGAGAGAGAGAGGTCTAAAGACGAGTAACCCTCTGAGCAAAGAAGATCTATTTTGGAACAGTGCACCTTATTTCTAAATTCCCCCACATTTGGATAGTGGCGACATATGATGGCTTGAAAATTTTATCAGTCACTGATTTCAAAGATTTGGCCTTTCCGTTTGGAACGTGGGCATCACTAGCGAGAGCGGCAGTTACTGTCCATTCCTTAGAGTGAGCCATGAGCTTCAATCTGCAGTTAGAAATTGGAGAACTTCTGTTTTGTGTCCTCGCTGAAATTTATGCTCAGGCTCGAAAGGGAAAGTCGGGATAGCTGATCATGGTGTTATAGGGTTTTAAGGACAATATTAAAGGTGGTGCGGGGACAGTGTAGTTTAGGAATTGCAGAGTACAAAGCAGAAGTTATATAAATATACACTTTGTACAGTTCTGGTTGCCCTGCTGTAGGAAGGATATTATTAAGCTGGAGATGGTTCAGGAGAGATTTACCAGGATGTTGCAGAAATGGAGGGTTTGAGTTAGAAGGAGAGGCTGGATAGGCTGGGAGTTTTTTCACTGGAAAGTAGGAGGCTGAGGGTTGACCTTATAGAGGTTTATAAAATCATGGGGGGTATAGATAAGGTGAATGGTAGGTGTCTTTTCCCTAGGATGGGGGATTTCAAGACTGGGGGAATATATTTTTTTAAGGTGAAAGGTGAAGGATTTAAAAAAAAACATGAGGGACAATTTTTTTTACACAGAGTGTGGTTTGTGTGTGGAATGAACTTCCAGAGGAAGTGGTGAATGCAGGTACAGTTACAACGTTTAAAAGACATTTGGATAAGTACATGAACAAGAAAGGTTTGGGCCAAGCACAGGCAGGCGGGACTAGCTTGTTTGGGATTATTATCAGTATGGATTGGTTGGTCTGAAGGGTCTGTTTTGGAGCTGTATGACTCTATGACTCTAACTGACCAAGTCACCTCATTTTCAATTGGAATCAGTTGGTCAATGAATGTTGAGTGGGATGCAAATAAAGTTTTTCCTCCTTTTCAAGTTGTACCACATGATCTCTGTGTCAACCTGAGAAGCCAGACCATACCTCCATTGCATGGTTCACCTGGTCTGCCAGCCCTGAACCCATCTAGGTAGGAGCTGGTCACAAACTAGTAACCATTATTTGCTCAGTTGGCAAAGAAATTGGGACTAACTAGAGTGTGCTACCAAGCCCAGCAGAAGTTTCAGAGCAAACTCGGAAGGGTTGAATTCTGTTACCACAAGACCATTAGAAACAGGAACAGGTGTAGGCTGTTCGGCCCCTCGAGCCTGTTCTGCCATTCAATAGGATCATGGCTGATCCAACATCCCTTACGCCCACTTTCCTGCCCCTTCCCCATTACGTTTGATTCCCCGACTGATCAATAATTTATCTATCTCAGCCCTAAATATACACAAGGACTCTGCCCCCACAGCTCTCTGTGGCAAGGAGTTCCAAAAGACTCACAACTTTCTGAGAGAAGAAATTCCTCCTCATCTCAGTCTTAAATTAGTGCCCTTTAATTCTGAGACTGTGCCCTCAGGTTCTAGACTCTCCCTTGAGGGGAAGTATCCTCTCAGTGTTGACCCTGTCAAGCCCCTTAAGAACGTGTATATTTCAATGTGGTCACCTCTCATTCCTCTAAACTCCAGTGAGTAGAGACCCAACCTGTTTCACCTTTGTTCATTAGACAATCCCTCCATACTGGGGATCATCCTTCTCTGAACTGGCACTGAGTAACTGATATCTTTCCTTAAATAAGGGGACCAAAACTGGTTACAGTACTCCACAGGTCTGGTCTCACCATGAAATGGATCCACAGGATATAGAGTTTTTACAGCACAGAGAAAGATCCTTCAGCCTATCATGTCCACACATGTCACCAAGTATCTATCTATTCTAATGCCATTTTCCAGCATCTGGCCTGTAAGATGTGGGATTTCAAGTGCTTATCTAAGTACTTCTTAAAAGTCTTGATGGATTCTGTTTCTACCATCCTTCAGGCAGCTATTACCCACCAACCTCTGGCTGAAAAAAAATCCTCAAAATCCCTTGAAAGTTGCTGTTCCCTGCCTGAAAACTGTGACTATTGATTTTAGAGCCATTTTAAGGTTTCTCCTTCTCCCCACTATCTATGCCCCACATAACTTTGTACATCTCAATCAGTCCCAACCCAGCCTTTTCTAAGGAAAACACCCCCAGCTTGTCCAGCCTTTCTTCAAAGCTGAATTGCTTGTTTCAAGCCTATTTTTGATTTGGAAGTCTTGGTCTTATTTCCTGATCCTACTGCTTGGTGGTGGCTATAGCATTGAATTGAGGAACTTACAGCACAGAAGGAGACAATTTGGTCCATGCCAGTCCTTTGAAAGAGCTGTCCAGTTATTACTCATGCTCCCATAACTGAAATTAGAATAGAATCCCTACAGTGTGGAAACAGACCATTCGGCCTAACAAGCCCACACCGCTCCTCTGAAGAGCATCCCACCCAGACCCATTCCCCATGTCTAACCCACCTAAACTACACATCCCTGGACACAATGGGGCAATTTAGCGTGGCCAATCCACCTAATCTGCACATCTTTGGACTGTGGGAGGAAACCAGAGCACCCGGAGGAAACCCATGCAGACATGGGGAGAATGTGCAAACTCCACACAGGCAGTCGCCCGAGGCTGGAATCAAACCCGTGTCCCTGGTGCTGTGAGGCAGCAGTGCTAACCACTGAGCCACCATGCCACCCTTTTCAAGTTTTTATGCAGCACCCTTTTTGTCTGTTACTGTTGAGTATGGTTCCAACCTTTTAAATGGTGCATTCCAGATCCCGCAGCTCACTGGCTGCCACTGATTCTCCTCCTCTTTCCACCAATCCTTGGCCAACTTACCTGCGATTTGTGTTCGGTTCATTCGTGCCCAATCATTAATGCATCATTAACAAATTTTTTTTTGCCTTTAAGGGAGAGATGAGTGCTGTGGAATCGAAAGTGTAGGAGCCTGAGCCAATCTGGAGCGTCGCAGTACACAGCTCATTCTGCAGATAACACGGCTCTGATTTCCTGTGATCGTCCCGATAAGGAGGAACTTGTCGAATTAGTTCAGTAGAAATCTATGCGAGCAGACATCGCTTCTAGACGGCTACGTGTGAAAACCTGTGACAACACGACTGAAGGACGGGGATTGCAAAAACATTAACTATCACCATCTTTCAAGGAAGCTAGATAAAGGTCTACATTCAGTGACCTGAATCTCCTCTGCTGCTTGTGAACTGATCTGTATCTTAACTCCTCCTGCCGAACGTGTGACCTTCTGCCCTCAAAAAATTGGCCAGCAAAAAATGCATTGTTGTTGGATTTAGAGTGATGAATTGAACTGGCATGTGTTACTTTCTGTGTGGGAGAGTTTCACATTATCTGTCACCCTTTTGTGTGAAACCACACTCCTTTAATTTTCTCCGAAATGAGCTTTCTCTGTTTTTAAACCTCTGAGACTCTGCTCCACCTACGAGACAGGTTTCTCTCCATTAGCTCATGATGTCATTTCAAAAATCTAAAATCTTAGCTAAATCACGCGTATCGGCTATCAGGGAGGCGAAGGCCTAGTACTATATATTGCTATTCATCCAGGAGACTCAGCTAGTGTTCTGGGGACCTGGGTTCAAATCCCGCCATGGCAGATCGTGGAATTTGAATTTGATAAAAAGAAGAATCCAGAATTAAGAATCTACTGATGACCATGAAACCATTGTCAATTCTCAGAAAGACCCACCTGATTCACTAATGCCCTTCAGGGAAGGAAATCTGCCAGCCTCACCTGGTCTGGCCTGCATGTGACTCCAGGCCCACAGCAAAGAGGTTGACTCTCAACTGCCCTCCGAAATGGCCTAGCAAGCCACTCAGTTGTACCAAATCACTACAAAGTCTTAAAGAAATGAAAGTGGATGGATCACCGAGCATTGACCCAGGCACCAGAAAAGACAATGGCAGGAACAGCTCTGTTGACCCTGCAAAGTATTCCTTACCAACACCTGGGGGTTAGTGACAAAATTGGGAGAGCTGCCCTACAGACCAGTCAAGCAACAGCCAGACATGGTCATACTTACAGAATCATACCAATGTCTCAGAAACCACCATCACCATCCCTGGATATGTCCTGTTCCATCAGAAGGACAGACCCAGCAGACATAGCGATACAGTGGGATACGGTCGGGAGGGAGTTGCTCTGGGAGACCCCACCATTGACTCCAGAACTCATGGGGTCTCATTGCTTCAGATTAAACATGGACAAGAAATCCACCTGCTGATTACCACTTACCTTCTTCCCTAGCCTGATGAATCATTACTCCTCCATGTTGAACAACACTTAGAGGAAGCACTCAGGATGGCAAGGGCACAAAACGTACTCTGGGGTGGGGGATTTCAATGTCCACCACCAAGAGTGGCTCAGCAGCAGTACTACTGGTCGAGCTGGTCAGGTCCTAAAGGACATAGCTGCTAGACTGGGTCTGCAGCAGGTGGCGAGGGAACCTACAGAGGGAAAAGCAAACATGACCTCATCCTTACCAATCTGCTGGGTACAGATACATCTGTCCATGATAGCGTCGGTAAGAGTGACCATCGCACAGCCCTTGTGGAGATGAAGTCCTGCCTTCACATTGAGAATAACTTCCATCGTGTTATGTGGCGCTATCACTGTGCTAAATGGGACAGACTTCGCACAGATCTAGCAACTTAAGACTGGGCATCCATGAGGCGCTGTGGGCCATCAACAGCAGCAGAATTGTACTCCAGCACAATCTGTAACCTCATGGCCCGGCATATCCCCCACTCAACCATTACCATCAAGCCAGGGGATCAACCCTGGTTCAATGGAGAGTGCAGGAGGGCATGCCAGGAGCAGCACCAGGCATACCTGAAGATGAGGTATCAACTTGGTGAAGCCACCAAACAAGACTACATGCACACCAAACAGCAAAAGCAGCAAGTGATAGACTGAGCTAAGTGATCCCACAACCAACAGATCAGATCTAAGCTCTGCAGTCCTGCCACATCCAGTTGTGAATGGTGGTGGACAACTAAACAACTCACTGGAGGAGGAGACTGCACAAATATCCCCATCCTCAATGATGGAAGAGCCCAGCACATCAGTGCAAAACATAAGGCTGAAGCATTCCCAGCAATCTTCAGCCAGAAGTGCCGAGTGGATGATCCATCTCAGGTTCCTCCAGTAGTCCAAATATTGTAGATACCAACCTTCAGCCAATTCAATTCACTCCATGTGATATCAAGAAATGGTTGGAGACACTGGTTCCTGCATTAAGGAGCCCTAGCAAAACTGGAATCAATGGGTATCGGGGGCAAACTCTCCGCTGGTTGGAGGAATATTTGGCACATAGGAAGATGGTCTTGGTTGTTGGATGTCAATCATCTCCGCTCCAGGACATCTCTGCAGGAGTTCCTCAGGGTAGTATCCTAGGTCCAACCATCTTCAGCTGCTTCATCAATAACCTTCCTTCCATCATAAAGTCAGAAGTGGGATGTTCGCCGATGATTCCACAATATTCAGCACCATTCGTGACTCCTCAGATATTGAAACAGTCCATGTTCAAATGCAACAAGATCTGGACAATATCCAGGCTCGGGTTGACAAGTGGCAATTGACATTCATGCCACACAAATGCCAGGCTATGACCATCACCAGTAAGAAACAACCTAACCACCAATGGTGTTACCATCACTGAATCCCCCACTATCAACATCCTGGGGGTTATCATTGACCAGAAACTCAAATGGGCTCACCACATAAATACTGTGGCTACAAGAGCAAGTCAGAGGCCAGAAATACCGAGGCAAGTAATACATCTCCTAACCCCTCAAAGTCCACCATCTACAAGGCACAAGTCAGGACTATGATGGAATACTCCCCACTGCCTGGATGGGAACAGCTCCAACAACACTCAAGAAGCTTGACACTATCCAGGACAAAGCAGGCCACTTGATTGGCACTACATCTACAAGCATCCACTCCCTCCACCACCGACGCTCAGTAGCAGCAGTGTGTACTATCTACAAGATACGGCATGGTGGCTCAGTGATTAGTGCTGTTGCCTTATAGCACCAGGGACCTGGTTTCATTTTCACCCTTGGGCAACTGTCTGTGTGCAGTTTGCACATTCTCCCTGTGTCTGCGTGCCCCAGTTTCCTCCCACAGTCTAAAGATATGCAGGTTAAGTTGATTGGCCATGCTAAATTTCCCTGTAGGTGGGTTAGTCATGGGAAATGTAGGGTTACAGGATGGATCTGGGTGGGATGCTCTTCAGAGGGTTGGTGTGGACCTGATGGGCCGAATGGCCTGTTTCCACACTGTAGGAATTCTATGATTCTATGAAGATGCGGTGCAGAAATTCATTAAAGATTCTCAGATGGCACCTTCCAAACCCATGACCACTTCCATCTAGAAGGACAAGGGCAGCAGAGTCAGAGGAACACACCCCCTGCAAGTTTCCCTCCAAGCAACTCACCATCCTGACTTGGAAATATGCCACTGGGGTCAAAATCTGGAATTCCGTCCCTAAGGGCATTGTGAGTCTACCTACAGCACATGAACTACAGCGGTTCAAGAAGGCAGCTCACCACCACCTTCTCAAGGGGCAACCAGGGATGGGCAATAAATGCTGGGCCCGGCCAGTGACACCAACATCCCACAAAAATGAATTTTTAAAAAAACTCAACATTCATTACTCTAGAAAATTCGAGCCTAGCTTATGTAAACTTTGCTATAACTTATCTCTTGGAACATGAGCAACAGTCAGGTGAATCCTTTTCCCTCCTTCCAAGGCTAATATATGCTTTTCTAGGGTACAGTGCACATTATTGTCCAGAAATTCTCAAATTAGACCTTGAAATAGCAGTAGATATTTTAGTGTCACAACCAAGGTAGAGACTGGTAACTTTATAAAAAAGAAATTTGATCTTCCACTTGATGTCATGATTTAAGACTTTTGCTGTAACAATTGGTCCAAAGCACTATTGACCAAACATTATTTGTGTAGCCACTTGTCCATTAAAATTCAGAACAGAACATTTTACTCTTTTTTTTAACACAACTGAATCTGTGGTTTACTTTGCTCTGTCCCTTAAGTAGATTTTACTGGACCCAATCCAAGTGATTCACAGCTTCCCAGCATTTACATTAGTTCTTTTCCTTTCCCAACTTGGTAACTTTTAACCATAGACTGTACTCCACAGTATGGGTTTTCCCTAGCTCTCTTCTTTCTAGTGTGAGATAAGCAAATCTTTCAGCCTTGTTTCACAGTCTCTCATGGGTCAGAGCATGAGCTCCCACCTGTATCTCCACACGCTAAACCATAGAGATGTTAAACCAGTCCCAAATCTTTGTGGACTACCTTGACTATAAGTTTGAGGTTTCAGGGATATCTTAGAAACCCTTCCCCTTTCAAAGTCCTACTCAATGGTGATGTGAATCATCTGGGCCTTGTATCCATGTAGAAATACTGGTTAGCTATTCCTTTGACCCAGATTCTGTACTTTTGAGAAATTAAATAGACAGTTCAAACCATTACGTTTCACAAACCACCATTCTCAATGTTTTCCTGGAACACTGGAGGTGAGCAGTCTGACCACGGTAAACACAGACACGCTACCATTTCTGCAAATGTGAATACTTGACATCATCTTTCCAGTGAACCAGTCAGGGCCTTCCTTTGATGTTTAACAGCCTGTCATCTCAGCCTGTAAACAGGCAGACTTCAGCAGAGGTCACTTGATCCCCTTCAATTTACTTTAAATGAAAGGTACAGTCGCAAAACCTAACAGTTTTATAAACCTCATAACTGTAACATTTGCTTCCATTGTGTTGTAGCCTTCTAGATATTGTTAGAATGCTCACTGAATTTTCATTGTTTTAATTTTATTCTTTTATAACTTCTGCATTATGAGCTGAAAATGACTGATGGACTTTGGGAAGCTTGGGTTAAAAAAGAAAAAAACAAACCAAGCAAGTTTTCTTGGTCTGGAGGCTAATTGCAGACTGAGCCTCGATTAAAATGTTCTAACAGAAACAGTGACATGCAGGAAGAGTGTTTTGTTTAACCAGATAACAAACGTTGGCTATTACTGAGGGGAGTACCTAGGAATTGGTTCTGGCAAGTCTGAAAGAGACCCTATGTTCAAGCAGATGAAATGCTAACTGAGGCCTGAGAGGAGAGTTGATCAGTCTATCAAGGTGGAAGTCAGAATTGGAATTGTTTTTTGAGAGATGGCTCTGATATGCTGTGGAGACTCCATGAGGATTTGAAAGCCCCCTGCCTAATCTGATACACCAGCTTCCAGAAGCCTAAAGAGAGGCAAGCTGTATTCTCAGTATTGCTTCCTCTACCTGGGTGAACTGAGAAGGTGACCCTGATCAGTATTTCAGCAAAAACAGATAAGGAGTCCACATTTATGCCTGTGAACAATGCATTGTGAGGGACATTCAAGCAATCTGGTCAGTATAATATTACTTTGGATTTATCCCTTACAATCTGTTTTTTTGTGTGTGAATAGAACTATAAACAAATCTTTCAAATTTAAACTGCATATATTAACCAGCTTACGGTATAAAAACCGAAAGAACTGTGGATGCTGTAAATCAGAAACAAAAACAAAGTTGCTGGAAAATCTCAGCAGGTCTGGCAGCATCTGAGTTCTGAGGAAGGTTCACCGGACCCAAAACGTTAACTGTCTTTTCCTTCACAGGTGCTGTCAGACCTGCTGAGTTTTTCCAGCAACTTTGTTTTTGAACCAGCTTTATGGTGTTCTTTAATTTTCTTTCTGCTAATGTCAGTTTGTATTTAATAAATTGTTAAGTCTTTGAGATACAAAACTGGTGTCTGGAAATTAATCATTCACAGAGTTTGGAATTGTTTTTCAAAGGTTTGGTAAGGGACCATTGGGGTGACCGTTTGGGGGGATCTTTGATAGTTTAATTTTATACTGAGGTAGAACAGCTGCTTTGGCTCAGCTGTCTGTCTCTGCATTGTAACAATTTAGGCTAATATGTAGTTAGCCCTTCTGATTATTTTTATACCTATTGCATTTTAGTGACCCAAGTGAACAGACAATTGACGCATGTTGCCAGTTACAATTATCATTGTTTCTTTTAGTTGCTGTATGGGCACCTAATTCCACAAAACTACAGGCAGGGAGTGTGTATTTGCAAATTTCAAATCTTGCAAACAAAAAATACAAATCAGGACCAAGAGAAGGCCATTCAGCTCCTCGAACCTGCTCTGCCTTTCAATAAGGTCGTGACTGGCTGATCTGACCTTACATCCACCTACTCTGCTAACCTTTCAAAATACTTGAACAAAAATCCATCTGCCTCAAAAATATTCACGTTTCCACCACTTTTGCAGGAAGAGAGTTCCAAAGACTTAAAACCTTCTGAGTGAAAAGAATTCGACGAATTTTAAATGGGTGGCCCCATGATATTTAAGCAGTGACCCCTAGTACTAGATTCTCCCGCAAGAAGAAATATTCTTTCTACATCTACGCTGTTAGTAACCCTCAGGACTTCATATGTTTCAATCATAGAACACAGAGCACAGGACATTGAATAGTACAGCTCGGGAACAGGCTCTTCAGCCCACAGTGTTGTGTCAAACATGATGCCAATTTAAGCTAATCCTCTCAGCCTACCCTCGATCCATATGTCTCCATTCCTTGCATATTCACTTGTGTATCTAAGAACCCCTTAAACACCCCCATCATATCTGCCTCCGGAACAACCCTCGACAACGCATTCCAGGTTCCTACCCCTCTCTGTGTTAAAAAAACTTGCCCCTCACATCTCCTTTGAACTTTCTCCCTCTCACCTTAAATGCATGCCCCCCAGTATTAGACATTTCACCTCTGGGAAAAAAGATTCTGACTGTCAACCCAATTAATGCACCTCATAATTTTATAGACTCCTATCAAGTCTCTCCTCAGCCTCTGCTGCTCCAGAGAAAACAACCTTAGTTTTTCTAGCCTTTTCTCATAGCTCATCCTCTCTAATCCAGGCAGCATCCTGGTAAACCTCTTCTGCACCCTCTCCAAAGCCTTCACATGCTTCCTGTAATGTGGTGACCAGAATTTAACACGATACTCTAAGTGTGGCCTAACCAAAGTCTTAAAAAGCTGCAATATGACATTCTGACTCTTGTACTCAATTCCCCAAACAATAAAGGCAAGCATGCTATATGCCTTTTTTACCACCTATCTACTTGTGTGGCTACTTTCAGGGAGCTGTGGACTCGAACCCCAAGATCCCTCTGTACATCAGTGCTGTTCAGGGTCTTGCCATTAACTGTATACTTTTCCTTAACCTTTCAGCTCCCAAAGTGCAGCACCTCACAATTGCCCAGATTAAACCCCATCTGCCATTGCTCCACCCATATCTGCAATTGATCTGTATCCTGCTGTATCCATTGACAGCCTTCAACACTGTCCACAGCTCCACCCATCTTTGTATCATCTGCAAACTTACTAACCCATCCTTCTACATTTTCATCCAAGTTATTTATATATATCTCAAACAGCAGAGGTCCCAGCACAGATCCCTGCAGAATAAGACTAGTCATGGATCTCCAACCAGAAAAACACCTTTCCACCACTACCCTCTGCCTTCAATGGACAAGCCAATTCTGAACCCACATGGCCAAGTCACCGTGGATCCCATGCAACTTAATCTTCTGGGTGAGCCTACCATGAGGGACTTTGTCGAAAGCCTTATTAGAATCCATGTAGTCAACATCCACTGCTCTATTCTCATTGACCATCTTTGTCCCTGCCTCGAAAGATTCAATCAAGCTAGTAAGACATGAACTGTCCCAGCCATGCTGACTGTCCCTAATTAGGCCATGCTTCTCCAAATGCACATAAATCCTAAGAATTCTCTCCAATATCTTCCCAACCACCAATGTGAGACTCACCGATTTATAGTTTGCTGGATTATCCCTATTTCCTGTCTGGAACATAGTAACAACATTAGCCACTCACCAGCCCTCTGGAACCTCTCCAGTGGCTAGCGAGGATACAAAGATCTTGGTCAAGACCAAAACAATCTCCTCTCTTGCCTTTTCAATAATCTGGGGTAGATACCATCAGGCCTCAGAACTTATCCACGTTAATGCTCATCAATAGACCCAATACCACTTCTTTCTTGATCTCAAAATGCCCTAGCATATTAGTATGCTCCACACAAATCTCACTATCCTCCATATCCTTCACCTGGGCAAAGTACTTATTTAGGATCTCTCCCACATTCACTGCGTCCAAGCACAAGTTCCTTCCATTATCCTACAGTGGTCCTACCCTCTCCCTAAATCACCTCCTATGCTTCTAACCTCCAATAGATATGTGCTGAGCCTGTCCAATCTTACCTAATAAGGCAACTCACTCATTCGAGGCATTTGTCTGGTAAATCTTCTCTGGACTGTTTCTGAAGTATTTACATCCTTCCTAAATAAGGAGACAAATAATACTCCAGATGTGGTCTCACCAGAGCCCTGTATAACTGAAACGTAAACACCTTACCTTTGCATTCAGTTCTCCTTGTAATTAGCATTAAGTTTCTATTAGCTTTCCTGATTACTCACTGTTCCTGCAAACTATGATTCATGTACAAGGTCACCCAGGTCACCCATCTCAGAGCTCTGCAACCTCTCACTATTTACATACTACATTTTTTTTCTTTTCTTCCTGCCAAAATGGACAAGTTCACACTCTCCCACATTATTTTCTAATTGCTACATCTTTCTCACTTATCTAATCTATATCTTCTTGTGATCTCGTTGCACCATCTCCATCTATCTTTAGTAACACGTCTGGCACGTTGTCACTGCTGAGCATCGGAACTAGTCATGCTCTTCACAGGCCCAATTTATCATCACAAACAATTAGTCATTCTTGCTGGGACCACCGCAACTTCCCCTTCTGGGGCACGTTACATCTCTGTAAGAAAATACCCACTGCTCAGTTTTGTCCTGTCACCAAGTCCATTGGAGGCAAAGCCGCTGAGAAAAGCCTTACTTTGGTGGGTATGCTAAATAAAATCAGGAAGTTGCTTCAAAATAGCTTCTTTAATGACCTCAAGACACCCCTTACACTTGACATCCAATGAAGTATGGCCACTGTTGTGTCCGCAGCCAATTTATACGCAACAAAATCCCACAAACCTGACGGCCTATTTGAAATGTAATGAAGAAGGCGTTTGGTATGCTTGCCTTTATTGGCTAATGCGTTGAGTGTATGAATTGAGAGGCCATGTTGTGGCTGTACAGGACACTGGTTTAGGCCACTTTTGGAACATTGTGTTCAATTCTGGTCTCCCTGCTACAGGAAAGATGTTGCTAAACTCAAAGTGTTCAGAAAAAAATTACAAGGTCTTTGCCAGGGCTGGAGGGTTTGAGCTGTAGGCTGATCCGGCTGGGGCTATTCTCCCTGGAGCATCGGAGGCTGAGGGGTGACCTTATAGAGATTTATAAAATCATGAGGGGCAGGGATAGGGTGAATAGCCAAAGTCTTTTTCCCCAGGGTAGGGGAGTCCAAAACTAGAGGGCTTAGGTTTAAGGTGAGAGGGCAAACAGATAAAAGGGAACTCAGGGACAACTTTTATTACACAGAGGGCGGTGCATGTATGGAACAAACTGCCAGAGGCTGGTACAATTACAACAGTTCATAGAATCCCTACAGTGTGGAAACAGGCCCTTTGGCCCAACAAGTCCCAGGCAATCACCCAAGGGTGGAATTGAACCGGGGTTCCTGATGCTGTAAGGCAACAGTGCTAACCACTGAGCCACCGTGCCGCCCTAAAAGGCATCTTGGTGGGTACATCAACAGGAAGGGTTTAAAGGGATATGGGCTAAATGCTGGCAAATGGGACTAGATTAATTTAAGATATTTGGTCAGCATGGACGAGTTGGACCGAAGGGTCTGTTTTCGCACTGCTCAACTCTATGACTGTATGTCAAAGGATAAATGTTTGGCTGATCTCCTTCGCTCCGAATAAATGTACCTGGGCTTCTACTTGAGAGACACCACCGCCAACACTGCAGCCTCTACCCCACCCCACCCCAGTCTTGTACCAGAGTCTCAGCTGAGATTTGATGCTCAAAATCTCTGGAGGCTGTGAGACTTGACCCGACAAAATTCAGTCTCACAGGCAGAACATGCTGCTGACTGAACCACTGCTGGTACACACCATGGACTTTCTCATAAGTGGATTTTCTGTGGTTATGAGGGGCGGAGTCATTGCATTTTTACCAGGATCAGAAAAGCAAGGCAGAATGTATCGCCATATTACGACAACGATGTACATTTGTATATCTCCTTGGATGAGGCTATACATTCCAAAGGCACTTCTCTAGAACATTATCAAGCAGCATTAGGAGATATCAGGAAGGGTGAGGGTGTGAGGTTGTAGACTTGCTCGCCAAGCCAGTGGGTTTGGTTGCAAACGTTTCATCACCCTGCTAGGTAACACCATCAGTGCGCTTCCGGTGAAGCGTCGGTATTCTGTCCTGTTTGTTATTTATATGCCTCGGTTTGCTGGAGTGGTTGGGATTTCTTCCAGTTCTGTTTCTCAGTGTTTTGTATATCGGGTCCAGTTCAATGTGTTTGTTGATGGAGTTCCGGTTGGAATTCCCTGGCATGTCTCTGTTTGGCTTGTGCAACTATGGATGTGTTGTTCCAGTCGAATTCGTGTCCCTCATTGTCTATGTGTAGTGAGACAAGTGAGGATTGGTCATGACTCTTGGTGGCTATTTGGTGTTCGTGTATCCTTATTGCCAGTTCTCTTCCAGTTTGGCCTATGTAGTGTTTCTCACAGTCCTTGCGTGGTGTTTTGTATATTATGCTGGCTTTGCTGGTTTTGGGTAGGGGATCCTTTACCTTCATCAGTAGCTGTCGTGGGGTGGTTTATGGGCTACTCTGATACCTAGGGGTCTGAGCAGTCTTGTGGTCACCTCTGATACGTCTGATGTATGGTAGGATGATTAATGAGTCTGGTCGTGTTGTGTCTTTCTGTTGTGGTCTGTCTCCGAGGTAACATCAGATTATGCTTTTTGGGTATCCATTCCTTTTGAAGACTCTGTACAGGTGCTCTTGATCTGCTTTGCGTAGTTCCAGGTTGCTGCAATGTGTTGTGGCTTGTTTAAACAGTGTCCTGATGCAACTCCATTTGTAGCCATTGGGGTAGTTACTAGTGTAATTGAGTATCTGGTCCGTCTGTGTGGTCTTTCTATATACACTAGTCAGGAGCTCCCCGTTGTTTCTAAACTAGTGTATATAGAAAGACCACACATATGGACCAGATACTCAATTACACTAGCAACTACCCCAATGGAGTTGCATCAGGATACTATTTAAACAAGCCACAATATATTGCAGCAATCTGGAACTACACAAAGCAGAACAGGAGCACCTGTACAGAATGAGATTGTTGACTTGCTCATCGAGCTGGCTTATTTACGTTCAGGCGTTTCGTCACCATGCTAGGTGAGATCATCAGAGAGGCCTCCAATGAAACAATGTTGTTCTACTCTGCTTGGAATTTATACTGTCCAGTCGGTTATGGTGAGTTGTGTCATTTCCGGTTTTATTCTGCATGGGTTTGTGTATGGGGTCCAATTCTATATGTTTGTTGATTGCATTGTGGGTGGAGAACCATGCCTCGAGGAATTCCCGTGCGTGTCTATGTTTGGCTTGGGCTACTACAGTTACGTTATCCCAGTTAAACTGATGGCCTTCATTGTCCGAGTGTACCGATATTTGGGAAAGTTTGTTGGGTTGTTTTGCTACTAGCTGATGTTCATTTTAATGGCTAGTTTCCTTCCTGTCTGTCTGATGTAATGTTTGTGGCAGTCGTTGTACCACGTGTAAACCACGTTTGTTCTGTATGTTGTGGGAATGGGGTCTTTAATCCATGTGAGTGTTTGTCGTCGAATAGCTGTGGGCGTGTGGGCCACCATGATTCCTAGTGGTCGTAGGAGTCTTGTTGTCAGTTCTGATATGTTCCTGATGTAGGGAAGTGTGGCCAGTGTGTTAGGGCGTACTGTGACCTTTTGTTGTTGTCAATTTAATAGGCACCTGCGGATGAAGTTGTGGGGATATCTGTTAATAGTGAAGATTTTGTGCAGGCGCTCTTCCTCTTTCCTACGTAGTTGCAGTAAGTGGTGGCTTGTTTAAATAGTGTCCTGATGCAGCTTTGTTTGTGGACATTATGGTGGTTTCTGTAGAAGTTGAGGATTTGGTCAGTGTGGGTTGCTTTCCTTTATACTGAAATTTGGAACTCCCCGTTGGTCATACATCCAGAAAGGGAAGCTGATTGTTGTTCTCTTTGTGAATTTAATCCTGGCGAATACATTGTTGATGACGAACTTTCCTTAATATCAGTACACTTGGACAATGAAGGCCATCAGTTTAACTGGAACAAGATAACCATAGTAGCCTAAGCTAAACATAGACACGCACGAGAATTCCTAGAGGCATGGTTCTCGACCCATAACGTAATCAACAAACATATAGAATTGGATCCCATATAGACTGATACAGAACAAAACCGGAAATGGCACTACTCATCATAACAGACCAGACAGTATAAATTCCAAGTGGAGTACAATAACATCGCTTCATCGGAGGCTCCACTGATGATGTCACCTAGCATGGTGATGAAACGTCTGAACAAAAACAAGCCAGCTCAGCGAGCAAGTCAACAATCTCATTCTGTATAGGTGCTCCTGTTCTGCTTTGTGTAGTTTCGGGTTGCTACAATGTGTTGTGGCTTGTTTAAATAGTGTCCTGATGCAACTCCATTTGTGGGTGTTGGGGTGGTTGATAGTGTAATTGAGTATCTGGTTCATATGTGTGGTCTTTCTATATATACTTGTCTAGAAACAATGGGGAACACTGTCAATGATGGCCTAACTGACTGGCATCCTCTTCTCATTCAGCATCAGCTGGTGTGCCTTAATCAAGTCTGTTTTTTTTTGCGTCCTTAACCTAATGAGACTCGGAATCAAATTGTCTCCTTTGGCCTTTATTCCACCCATGGGAAGGAGCAGGGACAAAAATCATGGGCTCCAGAGCCACTCCTGGCCTAGGCGTCCAGTCCCACATTGCCCCCTCCCCTCGCCAGTGCCCAACCTCAGTTATTGAGCACAGAACCAACCCCAGACCCCAGGCCCTGACTAAGGCTGCCATTTCTGAGGGCCCTTGACAGGGTAGATACTAGGAGGTCTCTCAGAGAAGGGTCATCTCAGAGTAAGGAGTTTCCCATTTAAGACAGAGATGAGGAAGAATTTGTTGTCTCAGAGGGGAGTGAATTTATGGAATTCTTTACCACAGAGGGCTATCAAGGCTGGCTTTAAGTATAATCAGGAGGGGAATCATGGGGAAAATGCAGGAAAGTGGAGTTAAGGATTATCAGATCAAATAAGATCTCATTGAATGATGGAATGAAATTGATGTGACAAATGGCCTGCTTCTGCTGCCATAGTCGTGTGGTAATAGCATCACCTCCATTCATTTTTATTTAATTTCAGTTTAGGGATGTGGGCATCGCTGGCAGGGATAGCATTTATTGCCCATCCTTTATTGCCCTTAAAGAGGTGGTGAGCTGTTTTGTTGAACCAATGCTGCCCAGCTGGAGGGGGCAGAGTTACTAAGGAGGGAGTTCCACCACTTTGAGCTGGTGACAATGAAAACGAAGGAATGGAAAAGATTGGATGGAGCTTAACTTAAGGAGAATCTTAGAGGTGATGACCTTCATGTGCACCCATTGCCCTTGACATTTAAGGGGTTAGAGGTCACAGATTTGGGAGATGTTAACTTGCAATTTCTTTTCAGAAGCCAGCTCCTTCAGCATGGTATTGGTTGTGGTCATTCAGACAGGACTATCAGATATTCCCCAGGTAGACCACCACCATGCTTTCTTATTGATTGTAGCCTAGGTTACCAATAACAAGTGAGGTAGGAAACACAGACAAAATCTTTAACAGAAGGCATGATAAACAGAACAGGTTTATTACACTGTAATATTTTGTAAAAATTCATTCACGGGATGAGGGCGTTTCTGGCTTGACCAGCATTCATTGCCCACCCCAAATTGCCCGGTGGGCAGTTAAAAGTCAACCATGTTGCTGTGGGTTTGGAGTGACATGTAGGCCAGACCAGGTAAGGATGGCAATTTCCTTCCCTAAAGGACATTAGTGAACGAGATGGGTTTTTCCGACAATCAATTCACGATCATTACAACATCACATTCAGTTCTGAGGAAGGGCCTCCGGACCCGAAACGTTAACTCTGATTTTTTTTTTCTTCACAGATGCTGCCAGACTTGCTGAGCTTTTCCAGCAACTTTTGTTTTTGTTCCTGGTTCACAGCGTCCGCAGTTCTTTCGGTTTTGACTCAGTCATCATAAGACTCTTTGTTCCAGTTTTTTTTTCTATTGAATTCAAATTCCACCACCTGCCATGACAGGGTTCAAACCCAGGTCCCCAGAACATTACCTGGGTCTCTGGATTAACAGTCCTGTGACAATATCACAAGGCCATTTCCTTCCCTCTGTCATGCATGTTACTATATTGTAATGGATACGTAGTGGCTTGCTCCATTAAGTCTATGTGAGAGACCATTATAAGACTACAAGCTATATTCAAGAATAAGTAGACATTACTGCTCATTTGCTGCTAGAACACAGCAGAACAATTGAGTATCTCCTCCCAGCAGCAGCTCTTCACATCCTGATGGACAAAGCTTATCTTGTGATGTCAGTTAATCCTTTCATGTTCTGACTGCTGCATTCAACACAATTGAAGAAGCTTTAGCACATTGCTGTAGTGCATCCTATAGATAGTGCTTGCTGCTTTCAGAGGGATGGGGGAGCAGTTATTTAAGGTGGTGGGTGGGTGTCCGCACTCCATAATTTACCTTTATTCCACAGTGACAGGCCAATCGCATTACAGGTAGGTCAGACTGAGACATTTAAATGCTCTTAGAACTTGTGGAAACCACTGAATTGAAGAAGTTTCTACTGTCGACCAAAATGTGTATCGAGACTTCAGAACAGGAGTGTAAATGTGACCCAATGCTATGTTCAATGAAGCTTTGTGTTCCTATATTAATGTTTCCAATAATCTCCAAAATAAGATGAACGAGCTTAAAATAGGGTGGAGAAAATAGGTAACTATTACTGAAGTATGTCAGCATCAATTAAAATTGCTCCCATAGTTCCAAACAGCTATGCTCTGTAATAAATCTCAGAACTTAATGAAATACAGCAAGCACCCACAGGCAATTTGAAAATGATCAGAAATGATTTAACTTGCCAAGGCTCCTTTAACAACACCTTCCAAACCTGCAGCCTCTGCCACTTAAAAGTCAGAAGTCACCCAACACCAGGTTATGGTACAACAGGTTTATTTGAAGTCACAAGATTTTGGAGTGTGGATACTTCCTCAGGTGAAATGTCTGCCACTTAAAAGGACACTTAAAAGAGATAACACGGTGTGGAGCTGGATGAACACAGCAGGCCAGACAGCATCAGAGGAGCAGGAAAGCTGACGTTTCAGGTCTATACCTTTCTTCAGAAATGGGGGAAGGGGAGGGGACTCTGAAATAAATAGAGAAAGGGGGAGGCGATGATGGAAGATGGATAGAGGAGCAGATAGGTGGAGAGCAGTTTCAGGGCCGGAGAGATTACCAAAGGCAGCAGATATATGTTTTTGACCCTTGATTTCTGGCCCTCAATCTGAGTCCATCGGAAAGATCTGCCTTCTAAAGGAGAGGCATGAACTTCCAACGCTAGCTATTCCGGAGCCTGGATTAACCACATGTTATATTACAATGGGGAAGGGATTGCAGAGTGTCGATGGAGACAAATGTCAGCAGGCAGTACTACTCTTGCTCTTCAGGATCATGAATTATTTGCCAGTCCAATGTGTAAAAGGGATTCGATTATCATCCAGTTGGATTTGAATCAGTAAACGTATAACTGTACTCAGAGGAAGACCAAAAAGAGGAAGGAAAAATTGTGCAATCCAAAATGAAATGTGCTTCTTCCTGTGTGTCAGGGAGTACTTGTGCTCTGTCAAAAGGCACTGGCAGATGTGAGACCACCAGCAACAGTTTGTGTTTATCACGTGCATTGCGAAGAGTGAAATATTCCAAGGAACTCCACAGAAAACAGTATTGAATACAAACTGATATCGAACCATGAACTGAACAGGGAATATGGCCATAAACACGGTCAGGTAGGACCAATGTGAGCAAGGGTGGCAGATACATGGGAATACTGCCACCTGCAAGTTCCCCACCAAACCACTCGCCACCCTGACTTGGAAATATATCGCCGTTCCTTCAGTGTCGTTAGGTCAAAATCCTGGAATTCTCTCTTTAACAGCATTGTGGGTCTACCTACACCATATAGAGTGCAGTGGTTCAAGAAGGCAGCTCATCACCACCTTCTCAAGGGGCAACTACGGGCAGGAAATAAATGCTGGACCCAGACAGCGATGCCTACATCCCTGAAATGAAGTTTGAAAATTATTTGCTGGGAGCCAAGGAACCGGAACCACCCCCCCACCCGCTGCAGTCATTAGCCATGTCCTCAGCTCTGTGACTCCAAAAGTGTTCCCATTGAATAGGGCAGTTGTGGTGCATTTCAACTCGTGATCACGTCTGTGCAGTAAAATCATTCCTTAGCGAAGCTGCATGTCCTCTAAGAGCCAACAGCAGCCCTTTAAGAACTGTTGACAGGCAGAAAATTGTGATATACATCCCACAGCGTCACTGACTTAGACCCCTTAAGGTAGGAGCTCACATCACTGCACGAAGAGTGTGGAGAGGGGTCTCGCTTCAGGCCCCTACCATCCTGGGCGTGTCTGCGTATAGTGCTGGTGCCACAAACCATCTGTTTGACGAGACAGACGACTGCTAGAGGTTAAACGATCTATCACAAAGAACAAACAACAGGATGTTTGCACCACCTTTTGATGCTGTCACATCGCAGCGTTGATTGTACATTGAAGCTACTTGTTGGATTTGGGGGAGACGGGATCAGGACCACTCCATTGTTTTTGCAGAGGTGGTTCAACAGTGGGAGATATTCCCAGCATCTGTTGGCCTGGTTATAATTGTTTGCAGGCTTCATCTTCAAACCAACGGTTACAGGTGAAACAAAGCACTCTGCAGAGGTTAGTACTGTAACCTTAATAGAAGTTTGTGTTGTGTACACAGTTGGAGAATTGCTTACTTAAAATCATATGTTTGCAGTGAGACTACTTGCCAAATGTTAGAACCCTCCTGGAATTGCTACAGGACGGTTTGAAATGATTTAATGGTCATTAATCTTTTATATGGAGGTGTTGGTGTTGGACTGGGGTGGATAAAGTCAGAAATCACACAACACCAGGTTACAGCCCAACAGGTTTATTTGAAATCACAGTTGCCACCTGATGAAGACGCAGTACTCCAAAAGCTTGTGATTTCAAATAAACCAGTTGGTCTGTAGCCTGGTGTCGCGTGAATTCTGTATTTATCCTTTAACATTTAGTTTCCGACTGTTATTATATGTTCTGGATGATTCTTGTGTTCCATGAAATGATTTATTCTCTCTTTTTTTTCTTTTGCAAGGGAATATTTAGGGGTATAGTGAAAGACCCCTTGCAAAGCCAAATTAATGTAAAAAATTTAGATGAGGAAATGGATTGCTTTCGACATAACTCAGTACTTGCAACTGTGTTATAAGAAAATTAACACAATTCTTTGCTAATGGCAACACGTCTCAGTTACCCAACGAGCCTCCCTGGCAAGGGAAAGGGAGTCAGAAAGATGAAAAACTGTCAGTGTTTGACATTTCTCAGTAAGTTAACAACCAAAGTGTGCATTTAATGGTTAGAATGTTTTCTGGATATGAGATATGTGCTGTTTCTCTTTGAGCATCTTGACCTCCCTGATCAGGGACGTCTGGTGTGACTAAGACAGAAACTCTTTATGCTTTCTCTGTCGTACTGTGGGTTCAAGTGATGTTATTTTCTGAGTGATAAATTTAAGTGAGGAGCTGAGGCTGATGAGAGATAATTGTATTCTCTTTTTCTATCACTTCATCACTGATCCACACTCCGTGAGCATTCAACACCGCAGAATTATCCACACCATAGTGTTGGATCTCAAAGGTGGTGCATATTATTAGGAAGCATTGAATAGGCAACATTCTATAACATCCTCTTGTCCCATAGCCATAGGTTCTAAGAGTTTTTACAGCACAAAAAGACGTCATTCGGCACATTGTTTCTATGCTGGTCATTAAACATCTATATTCTAATCCCATTTTTCAACACTTGGTACATAGCCTTGTACGCTAAGCCATTTCAAGTACTTACTAACTATTTCTTAAATGTCGTGAAAGCCCCCAACTTTTAGGCAGTGAGCTCCAAATACCATCCACCTTTGGGTAAAAGTACTTTTCTCAAATACCCTCTAAACATTCTGCTCCTTACTTTAAACTGGTGCCCCCTGGTTATTGACGTTTCTATTAAGGGGGTAAGTTTCTCCCTATCTACCTTCTCCGTGCCCCTCATAACTGTGTGCACCTCAGTCGGGTTCCCTCTTGGCCTTCCCTGCTCTAAGGAAAACAACCTCAGCCTCTCTCCGTGTTTCCTGCGTTTCTCCAATTCTCCTGATACATACTGCCTCGATTGTAATGGCTTCAAACATTGGGGAATCTTGTCTTCAGGTGCCAAGGTTCTAAACTCTGAACTGCCCTCCCTAAAATCTCCTAACCTCTTCACCTTGGTCTTTCTGCTTGTTCTCTAAAAAAACCACTCTGGCCAAACCCTATTGCAAGCTTTCGGTCACCTGTAATAAAATATCCTTGTGGAACCTGCGGTTATTTTGATTTGATTATCCTGTCATGGAGTGTCCCGGGATGAGAGTTCTAAACTCTGGAATTCTCTCCCCGGTCCTCTACACTCCTCCACCCGCCTCATTATTTGAAAGGGTGAATGGGCAGCACGTTTTGTCAGTGGTTAGCACTGATGCCTCACAGCGCCAGGGACCCAAGTTCGATTCCAGCCGTGGGCAACAGTCTGTGTAGAGTTAGCACATCCCTCCTGTGTCCAAAGGTGTTCAGGTTTAGGTGGATTGGCCTGCAGTGTCAAGGGATGTGCAGGTTAGCTAGATTAGGCATGGGAAATGTGGAGATAGAGTTGGGGGAACGGTCTGGGTGGGATGTTCTTCAAAGGGTTGGTGGGCTGAATGGCCTCTATCCACACTGTGGGGATGCAATTCTGAGGCACAGTGATAAGCTGAGGCTTTAAAAGATTGTCAAAGGTGGGGACACTTACTGCTTAAGAGACTGAGAAACAGTCAGTGGCTATTGGCAATGGATATGGAGTGATGGAAGTGTGATACAGTGCAGGGACAGAGACTTTAGGATGATGTATTTTCAATTGAGTAGTAAAAATCTTCAGAGCTCAGACTAAGTAGATGAATTAGAGAGATGCTGGCTCCAGGAAAGAAAAGTAGGTTAAGACTCAGGTGTGTCACAGGAAATAAAAATTTAGAAAGTAAAGCACTGATTGTAGGTTGGTTTAAGATTTAACGTTGTGAAGAAGTATCAATGTTGTCTGCATGGTATCCTGTTGGAGATAGACACAGAATATCACACCCACCGAGTCGAAACTGCTGCTACCTGGTCGTTTTCACAATTAAGATACCCCGCAAGTCGATCATGGACAAACTTAAACGTTTGTTTTAGCTGCATCCTCTAATTCCTTAATGACACATCTTACCTCTTAATTACCTATTGCGGGGATGGGGGAGATGGTGATGTCGTGATAATATCACTGGAGTGGTAATCCTGAGCTAAAACAGAAAGGACTGGAGAAACCCGGCAGGTCTGGGAGCATCTGGGGAGAGAGAAACAGAGTTAACATCTCAGGTCCAATGACCCTTCTTCAGAACTCAAGACGTTAACTCTGTTTCTCTCTCTGTCTACACACGCTGCCGGGTTTCTCTAGCATTCCTTGCGGTTGCCTCAGATTGCTAGTATCAGTGGTATTTTGTTGTTATTATAGTATTCTGGAGGCCCCAGGCTCATGTTCTGGAAACCTGGGTTCAAATCCCATCATGGCTGCTTAATTCAATTAATAAATCTGGAACTGAAAGTCAGTCTCTTTGTAAAAAGAACCATCTGGTTCATTGATGCCCTTTAGGGAAGGAATTCTGCCGTCCTTACCTGGTCTGACCTCCACGTGACTCCGGACCCACGGCAACAGGGGCTGATACTTGGCTGACCTCTAAAATGACAGAGTTCAAGGGCGGGCAACAAATCCTGGCCTTGCCAGCGATCCCGTAACGACACAATCGTGTGCTCGGTGTCGGTGTGTGAGGGGTTACCTTGCCAATGAAGCTGGAGGTGAACTGGGGAGCCCAGGGTTGCGATCTTAATAGTGGTGTCTTGTGACGGCCAGGCTTCCCACTGGCCCACGCACAGGGTGAGAGTGAGTTGTAAGAGGCTGTGGCCAGGGAGTCACTGAAACAGCTCCCAACGAGGAATGTCAGAAGTGATTAATGGGTAGGAAGCCATGAAGCAAAAAATGAAAAAAAGAATTTCCTGGAAGAGCCCTGCCCGCTCTTGATTGACAACAATGTGCATTGATATAGCACCTTTTAAACTTCTGAAATATCCCAAGGCACCTCAAGGCCCCAGTGTTTGGATGAATAGCTAAAATCTTAGCCAAAGAGGTAGAGGAAGAAAGTGAGGTAGAAGAGTCAAGAGGAGAGAGTTCTAGAGTTCAGGGCCACGCAGGCTGTAAGTGGGGCAACCAGTGGGGAGACCCAGTATAATGGAGGTGAATAAATGTGTGGAAGTGGACGGGTGAAAAGATTAGGGAACACAGTGAGAAAGATCAAATCAGCTTCCCGCCGATAAACCAGAGTTAATATTAGGGTCAATACAGCAGGCCAGGCAGCATCGGAGGAGCAGGA